>NC_053493.1:81118531-81418531 GCF_905171775.1 Rana temporaria | reverse complement strand
TCTGGTAACCAGTATACTTGCGGTTAGCTGAATCAATCCCTTAAGATAGTAATGGCGTGTCCCGAGTTCAAGGTAGAATGAGTAAGGACGTCAGATGGTGACTGGCGTGATCCGGGTTCAGGGTCTGGTAATCCAGGAGGTGAAGCAAGGTTCAGGTATCCAGGAGGCGGCAGGCGTCCTACCAGAATAGTGGAACACCATGCGTCCATGTCTGAAGGTTTAAATAGGGAGCCAGCGTGTGAGGGAGGCGGAGAACGCCGAGGCACACTTCCGCGTTCCAGGGTGGAACGCAAACACGCGCGCACCGGAAGTGACGCGGCGCATTGGTCAAACGGAGCCTGGAAACAAGAATCTTCCTGAGAATTAATGAGAACATGTTGGGGGAAGTGAGAAACAAGAGGGATAATGACAGAGGCATTACACTGTTGCTGTAATGTAACCCCTTTGGAAAAATGTGTACCAAAGCTCATTTTCTTGGACTCCATCCAATCTGTATACCTGGGTGTGATTGTGCCCATTTTAACTTCTGTATTTACCACTCTTTTTATACCTCTCTAGAGTTGCATGAACATGAAACATTCCTCAGAAGGTACAGTTGGGAAATGCCTCTAATTAAAGTTATTTGTAATGCTTGCAAATGATAATATGCCCCATCTGAATTAATGTCAGTGTGTCGTAAGGTCTTCATGTCTCAGACTCACACCATCCCTTCACAAATGTCAATGTCTTCCAAAAAATGTTTTTCTGTGGCTAATCCTGTATATCAACTAATGTTCCAGCCTTTTGGATTGGAAACATTGGATGTAAAAATTAATTTCAGGCACTGCAGGATATGGAAGCCTGATAGTCCTCAGAATATCTGGGGGCTTTATGTACATGCCAGCCATACAAGGTTGCTGTAGCAACTCCATTAGGCTTTGACTGAATCATCTTGATTAAATCACAAGACAGCTAGGAGTTCAGTTATGTTTTTTCCTAGGTATTTCACACAGCTGTACTCCCTTATAAATAATTTTACTGCTGACTACTTTTTATCAGACTTGTCATCTGTGACTGGCAAGCACATCTCAAAACTGCATTTATAATACAGCCATGAACTCCACATCGATGGCATGAAAAGCCCAGAAGTTATCAATAAAGATAACAGCATATATATATACAGCAAGCCAACCAACTTTTGTACAAAGTGCAAATACGCATGCTCAGAACCAATGTTAAAATCAATAAACAATAGCAGAAGTTAACCAAAGGGTGGCGGTAAAGAGCAGAAAAGAGCAGAAAAACCACGTGATGTTGGGTAATTTTTAGAAAAGTTTGCAGAAAAGTCTGAGCGTGTGTATGCTATGGGTGTGACCGGACAAATCAATTAGGACAAAAATCCAAGGGAAAGTTTGTTGGATGTCTGACCGTGTGTACGAGCCTTTATAGTGGATCTATTAAGGCTGGGTTCACACTATTGCGAATTGAATACAATTCGCAATAGCAGGAGATTTAGACCGGCTCTCTATGGTGCCGGTTCACATATCTCCACTGCGGCTCCGGTGCAAATTTGCACAGGGGTACAGTGCATCCGGAAAGTATTCACAGCGTTTCACTTTTTCCACTTTGTTACGTTACAGCCAATGGGGGGGGGCCAGAGGGGGCCCTGACCCCCCCAACATTATGCTGTGCCCCACCAATTTGTTTTTTTTTTAAAACATTTTTTTTTTTGCATTTTTTTTTATTTGCATTTTTTGTATTTTGCTCGGGCCTCTGCTGGAGTAACAGTCTCTCCTGAGAGGGAGAGCGTCTCCAGTCAGCTCTGCGAGGCATTCCTCCCCCCTCCCTCTGCTCGCTGACACTGCATAATGCGAGTTCTCACACAACCACAGCCGCCCGATCTGCTCCTTCCCCTGCATCCTCATTGGCACGGAGAAGAGCGAGTTGCAGAAAGGACTCCATGAGCACTGTGGGGGAGGAGGGGCCCAAGCCTTCATCTCAGTTACTGAAAAAACAGACTGATTTCTTCTGTCCTTAGGACAGGAGGACAGGAAAACCAGCCTGTAAATTCGGAGAGTGGTGACGGCAAGCTGAGCCGAGTGTCAGTCTATGACACTCTTTTGCAGCCCAGCGAGTCCAGCCACCCCACCCCCTCACTTTCCTCACATAGGAGCAGGGAGGAATACAGCTCCTCCTTCCAGTCCCGCCCACACTATCCCGGCGTGCTGTACCTGAAGAGAGAGAATGTGTGGGCGGGAAATATGAAAATCAGCAGCATTCCTGGCTGTGTGTGAATGATGCCTGAGATTCTAGCCTGGACCGTGGGTAAGTGTGTGCACTGTAATCACTGAACTGCATTATCTCCATTCCTTCTCTCCCCCATCTGTCTCCCTCCCCCTCTCCTGTTCTTTCAAGACATTCACAATTTACTTTCACTTTCAGTTAGGCAGGTAATATACGGTGCAAATTTCTTTCCTACATCCACAGATTGCAGGAAAGAAACTTGCATGATTCCCCCATCAACACAGACAGTGGTGACAGGGGAATATCCCTCCTGCCCAGCAATTGTATTCTCCTGACAAACAGTGATTATCACTAGAGGCTATACAGCAACCACTAGTGATAATCATTAGAGAATCTGCTCATTAACGGTTCAAATCTCAGCCAGTTCCTGCTGAACCAGCTGAGATTTAAACTGTCTATGGCTGGTCTTGGCTCTTAGGCAGCCCATACATTGATCACTTTTTTTCATTCAACTATTTTGAATGAAAAAAAAGAAAAAGAAATGATCCAATTCCCCCATCTACACATTATAGGGGTATGGGGAATTCTCCTAGTGTGGACCAGTGCTGGAACAACCAGGGTTGCTGTCCTGTCCCGGCTATTCACAGCGCTGGTCTCTGTCTCTATGGCAGTAGCGGCAGCACATAGGAACCCCGTGCTGGTTACTTTATGGGGCTGATGTACAGGAGGGCCAGCACAATTTGTTGTTAGAGATGGGCTGGGCATGTTAAAAATTCTTCATGCCAGAGCCTGGCAGGAAGCCCACACTGCACAGCGCTAATCACAGGCAGTGAGACATTTCCCGGTCCGCAGCTGCACAGATCAGGAAATAGATTAAATTCATTATTTTTCTCAAAATTCTACAAACAATACCCCATAATGACAACGTGAAAGAAGTTTTTTTGAAATCTTTGTAAAATTATTAATAAAAACGAAAGAAAATCACATGTTCATAAGTATTCACAGCCTTTGCGCAATACTTTCTTGAAGCACCTTTGGCACCAATTACAGCCTCAAGTCTTTTTGAGTATGATGCTACAAGCTTGGCACATCCATTTTTGGGCAGTTTTTCCCATTCTTCTTTGCAGGACCTTTCAAGCTCCATCAGGTTGGATGGGGAACATCAATGTACAGCCATTTTCAGATCTCTCCAGAGATGTTCAAGTCTGAGCTCTGGCTGGGCCACTCAAGGACCTGCACAGAGTTGTCCTGTAGCCACTCCTTTGTTATCTTGGCTGAGTGCTGTAACAGGCGCTCTCCGTCTATTACTTGTAATGCGTTCCACACTGGAACGCATTATGGTGACCACGCGATTACTTCATCGCCTGGCTCCGTGTGCATTCCACCGTGGAACACGGAAGTGCCCCGCCGATCACTGCTGATTGTAAGGCACCTGCCTCTCACCTATAAAGAGAACGGTATGCAGACTGCACACCGTTCTATTATTGTCGGCCGTAGCGGGCTTGGCTAACGAACTACAGGTACCATCAATCCCAGGCTGGAAACTATCCCACTGCTGCATCTGCGTTGCAAACTCTAGAGATATCTACCACCACGCTACCACTGTTGCTGGCACCCTAAGAGGAATTCCTTGCTGACACCCTACACTATGGATTTCCCTTGCTGCTAAACATCCACCAAGACTGATCCTCTACAAACGGATAAGTAGCAATTATTTCACTTGTAGTGCTATAGAAAGATCTGCTGCATATATTGCTCCTAAAAACAATTGCTGTATTTAACTCTGGCTTGCTAGAAACTAATATACTGCTTGGGACTGACTGTTGTGTCTTTGGCTCCTTGCTGTGGATCATCTTAAAGGGAACATACATTCTCAAATTAGCTGAACTATATTTTCTTCTCTTATGCAACTATTAGTTGCCATCACGATTATTATTTACTACGTGCTTGACATAAGTTCTTACTTGTTTATGGGCCCATGCCCTAAGTTACTGAACATGTTCGCCTAAACTTTTCTATGCTAAGGGTTGAAGGTATTTCATACCTATTCCCTTAGTTGCCTAATGTATTTTTTTATGTTGAAGTGATATAATGTAGAGAACCCCCAAACTCCTGTTCCCTGATTGGAGTGACGCCTGGGGTCCCGTACTGATAATCACTTGCATTCAGAAGTGCATTGGAATCTTCACGTGTATTGTATACTTTTAAACGCTAGGGGTTGGACGCATGTTGTAATACGTCCACCCCTAGAAGCTCAACGCAATTCTTTTATGTGAGATAGAGATGATGTAGAGAACCCCCAAACTCCTGGGTTCTCTGATTGGAGTGACACCTGGGGCTCAGTACTGAAATCTCACATAAATCCTTGCTATCCGCAGTTGTGGTTCACTCCCGTTCGCCAGTGCCGTTACAGAATAATAGAACCTTAAAATGAACCCAGCGGAACTTGCCAATCATGTGGTTGCCCTTACTACAAAGGTAGATGCTCTTGCTCAAACTGTACAAACTCTGCAGTTGGAGAATCAAACACTGCAAGAATTAGTTGCGCAAAATCCTTGTACCTTGTTTTCCCCCTGAAACTAAGGTCAATCCACCTGCACCCTTTACCGGTGATCGAAAGACCTACAGAGAATTCATTAATGCATGTAAATTAATGTTTGACCTTCACCCTCGCACCTTCCCCAATGACAGGATTAAGGTGCTTACCCTCATATCCTATTTACATGGAGAACCATGTGCTTGGGCAAATACCTACCTAGAAAAAGAGGATTAAATCCTAAAATCATGTCCACAATTTTTGGCAACTATGTCCTTGCTTTATGATGACTTCAACAAGCAACTTACTGTGGAAAATGCTATTAGGAATCTCAAACAAGGTACAGGACCTGTTAAGGACTTCATAGTGGAATTTCAGAGGTGGGCCATTGAGACTGAGTGGAATGATTTTACACTGCGTAACCATTTTAGTCTTGGCCTTTCTGAACCACTCAAGGATGAGTTGGCTAGAGCAGATCTCCCTAATCTCTCAATGATACCATACAGCCTGCTATCACAATAGATCCTAGGTTAAGAGACAGACAAGCTGAATGCATCAAGTTCCACAGCACCTGTCCCTACACCTCAAAACTTGAGTCTGTCCCCTTTTGATGAAAAAATGGACATTGGGACCGTACAAAGTGGCAACAACCCTTCAAAACCTTCGGAATGATGTCTTAAAAGACCTTCTGGACATGTGCGTAGTGGTGTGTCTAGATGACATACGTTATTGCTCAGTTGAACTATTGCAACATCGGAAACATGTCGGATGACTACTTGTAAGGCCCCGTACACACGAGAGGATCGATCCGCTGAAATTGATCCACGGATCGGTTTCAGCGGATAGATCCGCTGGTGTGTACGATCCAGCGGATATTTATCCGCGGATATATTTCGGGCCGACCGATTTCCAGCGGATAAAAATTTCTTAGCATGCTAAGAAATCTATCCGCTGGAATCGGCTCCAGCGGATCGATCCGGTGGTCTGTACAGACTCACCGGATCGATCCGTCCGAACCCATCCCTCGCATGCGTCGTAATGATTCGACGCATGCGTGGAATTCCTTATATGACAGCGTCGCGCACGTCGCCGCATCATCATCGCGGCGACGGCGCGACACATCATCGCGATGGGAATTTGGCGCGGATTTCGATCCGATGGTATGTACACTCCATCGGATCAAAATCCTCAGAGGATTTATCTGCGGAAACGGTCCGGAGGACCGTATCCGCGGATAAATCATCTCGTGTGTACCCGGCATAAGACTCAGAGCACATTTCCTCTACGCCAAGGTTCAGAAATTGTGATTTGAACAGATCACTATTCCTTACCTTGCCTTTGTTATTTCTTTTGTAATAATTCAAATACATTTGCTAGATTTGTATAGTGATCACAGGAGAATCTGCCATTTAGTGACAGAAGAATGCTGTGCACAGATCAACAGACAATGGGTCATTTTAATTGACGTGGGTTACTTTACTTCAATGGATGCCAAGACTAATGCTGGATATACTTTATGTTTGTGATTAATTTTAATGGATTATATATTTGCTGTTGGTGTTTTTTACCTTTAACTTTTTGTGGAAATTAGTAAGAGGTAATCTTTTACCCGTTTACTCATTCCCCTGGGGAATAGCTGAATCTCTCAATTGAGGCCTGCCTGATATTTTCTTGTGGGTTAAATATATGGTGGATTGGTGAACACTACTTAAAAGTATGCAGTGACCTGCTGCAAACAAAGAGAAGCTTTATCTGTGTACACTGTGCACCCTGATCTAAAAAAGGCCCTAGGGCGGAGGAATAAATAAATACAGAATAAAATAAAAAAATCTATATTTGTGGCTATTGTCTCTATTTTTCTTGCAAGATAAATTCTGCCTTGTCTCTTTTTATATGCTGCCTATTTAAATGCTTGCATGCTGTCCTGACACTAGCCAATTTTTACCAAACACAAACCTGAAGACTATATTTTGAATATTTTGAAGATTTGCTCATCTTTAAAGGGGTGTTCTGCTTAAAAAGTCAGCAGCTACAAATATTGCAGCTGCTGACTTTTAATAATCGGACACTCACCTGTCCCAGGCTCCAGCGATGCGGGGGAACAAAGGCCCGCTCGTCTCCCCCTCCTCTCTGCGGCACCGGCATTGTCACTGCTCACCGTAATTGGCGGAGCAATCAGCTGGGACCTGTGACGTGTCCCAGATGATTGCAGAGAGGGAGGGGGGAGAGATGACTTTCTTCCAGTCGCCAAGGCGACCTAGGGAGGAAGTGGGAGCTGTAACCCTCTAAAAAGAGAGTTAATGCTCCCCCCCCCCCAAAAAAATTACATGCCAAATGTGGCATGTCAGGGGGACACCTTTCTTTAAAGTGGAAGTTCCATTTTTGGGTGGAACTCCACTTTAATAATATTACAAATCTTATTGTCCCTGCAAGAGTGCTTTCATACAAAGGCTCCTGTGTGCTGTATTTGTTTATCTCCAAACACTATAACTTCTGTTCAGGCAACAACTAATGTGTAAAGTTATAGACCAGTGTTTCTCAACTCCAGTCCTCAAGTTGCCTCAACAGGTTATGTTTTCAGGATTTCCATTATTTTTCACAGGTGATTTCATCAGTTTTGCTGCCTTAGTAATTTACACAGCCGTTTTATCTGAGGGAAATCCTGAAAACATGACCCGTTGGGGCGCCTTGAGGACTGGAGTTGAGAAACACTGCCCCCCCTTATCAACATTATCACGTACAATGCAGGTTCAGTGGGCACCCCTAATGTGGGGGTTCGCTCCCACATTATGAATGGAGTTCTTTAAATACATATTTTGCTATTAGTATTTATTTGAGAAATAAAAAAAGCATTGTAAAATTTGCAAATGGTTTACGACCAATCAAACAATAAAAAAAGCAGAAAGTGTATACTAAGAGCAGCAAACATTTTTCTATAGTGTTCTTGTGGTTAATTTTGCAGATTCATGTAATACAATTAGGACATTTATAGAAATACTTATGAGAACAATGGATGGTAAATGTCAGCTTTCTTATACAACCCTAGGTAATGATTAGTAGCCCTCTCTTATTTTTGCCTCAAATGTTTCAAGGTAGAAATTGGAGAGGTGTGCATCTACTTTTTACATTCAAAGCCTCCATCGTAAGAAAAGCTCAGCGTGACATGAAAATTCTGTAATTTATTTTGGAATTTAATGCACAGCACAAGAAAGAATGATTTTGTACCTCTGTTATTTAAGACGTATTTTCTAAAGGATAAAAAAACTCTGAAGCCAAAGCACAAGTAAATAAATCATTTTATACATACATACCTACCATAGTCAGTTTTATATGAACATTCATTGTAAAATCGTTACCCGTGATGGTTTGGAATTGTTGGGTTAAAGGAGAACGCTCATGATTCTTAATTAATAAAGCATAAGGAAATAAGTTTATTTTCTTTCTTTCTTTTTTTTTCCCACAAACTTTTTTCAACATAAAATTACTTAGATTTTATCCTTCCCCGCAATGTTGGCTGATTTGTAGGTGTTACTGTTGAAGAGTGGTGGCACTGCCCCCTTGTGTAATGAGCATGTCCTGCAGCAGGAGCCTCGTTCTGACACTGCAGCTCCCCCCTCTACGAATGGTGCATGTGTGTGGAGCACAGGCTGTGAGCTGTGCAGTGCTCCAATGTGAGTGCACCTAAACAATACAGCTGACCAGTTCTTATTTTGATGCTGGGTCTTGTCTCGGGCAAGTACTAGGAGCCAGAAAAGTAATTTCGATCAAACCTCTTTGGTAGTTGCGTGGTCGGGTGGCTGTGGGGGAGCTCCCATTGTGATCTCGCAGCTAGCCTTATACAGCACATAGAAAAAACATGTACATTGTCCCATTGGAAACAGAAGGCAGTAATAAACATCAGAATTACTCTTCTTCTTTAAAGTATATCTAATCAAAGAACAAAAATGAAATATATTTCAGCTTACAATTTTTTTTTTCCATTTTCTTTTATTTTTTTTACTTTTATGACTGTCAGAAATGCACTTCTTGTCTTAAAGTGGTTGTAAAGGTAATTTTTTTTCTAAATAGCTTCCTTTACCTTAGTGCAGTCCTCCTTCACTTACCTCATCCTTGATTTTGCTTTTAAATGTCCTTATTTCTTCTGAGAAATCCTCACTTCCTGTTCTTCTGTCTGTAACTCCACACAGTAATGCAAGGCTTTCTCCCTGGTGAGGAGTGTCGTGTTCGCCCCCTCCCTTGGACTACAGGAGAGTCAGGACGCTCTCTACGTTGCAAATAGAGAAAGGAGCTGTGTGTTAGTGGGCGTCCTGACACTCCTGCAGTCCAAGGGAGGGTGCAAATTTTACCTTTACAACCCCTTTTAGACCCGTGCACACGATTAGAAAATTGTATGAAAAATACCCCCTTTGTACGATAATCTGACAGCTTTTGAGAGATGATCACGATACTTCATGCAAATGATCCAATGGGACCAGCATGAAAATTGTTGTTTAATCAGTACAGTTATTGTCCAAAAATACACAAATACAATACATTACAAAACTTCCAAATTTGTTTTAAGTCCTACAAGAATTTTCGTAAGTTTCATAACTATGTTACGTAATCGCATTGTCTGTAGTAGGCATGATTTTCCTCCTCTTTATCTGTAAAGGGACAATATTAACAAAAAAGCAAAAAGAAGATAGTGCTGCGCTGTGAGTGGGGGATGGGAAAAGCGTAGAGGGAGTAAAATGTGGTCTGTCTGTGGTTGGGAACAGTACAAACAAAATGGCATCAAGGAATGATCAGTGAACTAGCTGACAAAAGTATAACAATTCTATGCATGAGTGCTAATACATAACTTCATAAATTCTTCTTGGTATAGTGAAATAAACAATAAAATAAATGATAAAAATGCACGAGAGGTACTGGAGGTGACGTTGGCGAACTACTGCCCCTCTTTTTGTATGCCTGATTTTATTTTAAATCATGTGAGTACCCTTATGTATTTTTTCTGCTGAATAAACCTTTTAAAACGGTATCACACTATTGGTGTTTTATCCCTCTGGATGCGAGTCATTGGCCATCCCGAGACGCGACTACCAAGAGGGACCTGTGTTTCCTTGAACTAGAGTCCATTCGGATAACCATCCACACAGATACGATTGGAAAGTGTGCTTGGACCTATATGCTGTTACCTTACAACAGTAAGGTAAGGGGACATCCTCACTCACCTTAAAGGGATCACTGGATATCCATCTTTTCTTCACATTTTACGTTGGGATCTACACCAGCACCTTTTAATTTTGGACTTTTGAATATCATACAGATTTCCGTTCTTACCATTAAGCTCTGCTGCATGGACCTTTTAGCTTAGCTTATCACAAGCTTATTATTTAGCTTATCGTAGCCACTTGGTTGTTGTTGTTACGCACATTGTTCATCTTTATTTGCATTTTTATCATTTTTTTTATTGTTTATTTCACTATACCAAGAAAAATCTATGAAGTTATGTATTAGCACTCATGCATAGAATTGTTATACTTTTGTCAGCTAGTTCACTGATCATTCCTTGATGCCATTTTGTTTGTACTGTTCCCAACCACAGACAGACCACCTTTTACTCCCTCTACACCATTCCCATCCCCCACTCACAGCGCAGCACTATCTTCTTTTTGCTATTATCCTATGGTCTGACACACCTTCCAGTGCCGCAGCTGTACCCTCTCCCCCCCCCCTCTGGTAGCGCGGTAATACCCACTCCTTCAAAGGGACAATGTTGCCACCCTTGGACAGCAGCATTGTCAAGCTGTGGAGACCAGTAGTGTTAAACTAATAGATTTAGATGGACTTTATACAAATGAATAACTAATTAAAGCAGGGGTTTACCCTAAAAAAAAATTCTAACATTACATCCAGGATACTAACAACATTTACAGTATGCAGTTTTTTTTTATTTTTTATCGCCGTACATAACGTTATATTGCGATTTTCTCCCCGGCTTCCGGGTTCTGATTCCTGCGGGACTGGGCGTTCCTATTCCTGGGTTAGATGATTGACGTCTGGTGAAACAGTTCCCATGTCGCACAAGGCGCGTCACCAGATTTCCGTAAATAGCCGAGCTGCGAGTCGGCGCTAAACGGCGCCTGTGCAGTCAGCTCTACACGGCGGGCGCAGGCGCCGTATAGCGCCGACTCGCAGCTCGGCTATTTATGGAAATCTGGTGACGCGCCTTGTGTTCGACATGGGAACTGTTTCACCAGACGTCAATCATCTATCCCAGGGATAGGAATGCCCAGTCCCGTGGGAATCAGAGAAAATCACAATATAACGGTATGTACGCCGATAAAAAAAAAAAGACCTGCATACTGTAAATGTCGTTAGTATGCTGGATGTAATGTTAGAAAATTGTTTTTAGGGTGAACCCCCGCTTTAAAGCCTATTGCCAGCTAACCCTTTTTACCCCTCATTCCTTCCAGGGAATTTTTCAGTGCTGTGATAATTTAACTGAGAATTACTAAGCCATGCCATAGTGTACCCAAATAAATGTGATATAATTTTTTTTGAGACAGAGCTTTATTTTGGTGTAATTTTAATAACCATTGTGTTTTGTATTTTTTATTTATAACCACTTAAGCCCCGGACCAATATGCTGGCTAAAGACCCAAGGTGTTTTTACAGTTCGGGACTGCGTCGCTTTAACAGACAATTGCGCGGTCGTGCGACTTGGCTCCCAAACAAAATTGGCGTCCTTTATTCCCCACAAATAGAGCTTTATTTTGGTGGTATTTGATCACATCTGCGGTTTTTATTTTTTGCGCTATAAACAAAAATAGAGCGAAAATTTTGAAAAAAATTCAATATTTTTTACTTTTTGCTATAATAAATATCCCCC
This sequence comes from Rana temporaria, assembly GCF_905171775.1. Lineage (NCBI taxonomy): Eukaryota > Metazoa > Chordata > Amphibia > Anura > Ranidae > Rana > Rana temporaria. Next base: position 81,406,898 of record NC_053493.1, on the reverse strand, counting down.
AAAAACATATATAATTTTTTTTTCCTCAGTTTAGGCCGATACGTATTCTTCTACCTATTTTTGGTAAAAAAAATCACAATAATTGTTTATCGGTTGGTTTGTGCAAAATTTATAGCGTTTACAAAATAGGGGATAGTTTTATTGCATTTTTATTTATTTTTTTACTACTAATGGTGGCGATCAGCGATTTTTTTCATGACTGCGACATTATGGCGGACACTTCGGACAATTTTGACACATTTTTGGGACCATTGTCATTTTCACAGCAAAAAATGCATTTAAATTGCATTCTTTATTGTGAAAATGACAGTTGCAGTTTGGGAGTTAACCACAGGGGGCGCTGTAGGAGTTAGGGTTCACTGTGTGAGTGTTTACAACTGTAGGGGGGTGTGGCTGTAGGTGTGACGTCATCGATCGTGTCTCCCCTATAAAGGGGATGCCGTGATCGATACACTGCCACAGTGAAGCACGGGGAAGCCGTGTTTACACACAGCTCTCCCCGTTCTTCAGCTCCGGGGACCGATCGCCGCACTCGAGCCCGGTCCCGGAGCTTCGGACCGGGTCGCGGGAGCGCGCCACGGGCGCGCGCCCGCGACCCACGGCTGGGTACAAGTACAGGACGTATATATACGTGCTTGTGCCCAGCCGTGCCATTCTGCCGACGTATATGTGCAGGAGGCGGTCCTTAAGTGGATAAAGAATAAAACAAAATGTGGGACTGCTCACATTTACCATTAATTTCTATTATATATATTCATATATAATACATTATATTAAAATGTCTGATAAACATTGCTTAGCGTTGTTACCTGGTATACAATTTTAAAACAGTTGTTCAGGCAAATAAATGGGCATGGCTATGTTGTGTTGAATCCCCCCAAACGCGTTATGATTAGTAGCAAAATAATGTCCCCCTCTCCCAATCATTGGTGGTCTGGTGAGTAACATTTTAACCCCCTCCAAAAATGTCCTGCCTCACAATCACCCATGTTTAGCCCTATCTTTCATCCCTTAAAGTGTAAACGATCACCTTGTAAAACAACCCATTCAGTTTAAAATTTAAACGAAAGGCAAAAAGTGTGTAAAAAGATATAAAAAACCACCCTTTGTTCCCTTTTTTTAGAAGTGATCACATTCCCTCTGTTCTTAGCCGCATAAGAGCTGGGGGAGGAGAAGCAGCAGCACACTGAGCTTCCCAGTGAATGGCTGTGCAGTAAGGGTGTGTCAGGACACGTCTGGTCATTGAAGGACTGCAAGCTGAATTCCCAGCATAGCTAGAGAACTGACCATGGTATGTTCTCCTGATAAGTGTTGACAGTTTTTAATAGGAAAGCAGAGGGGCTTGCAGGAAAACCAGGGATTGCACATAAAGGAAGCAATACAAAGAGAACAGGATGCTTTCTCATATAAGTACATGGTAGAGCAGCCACATATCAGGCATATGAAATTCTGAGATAACAACATCTTAAAACAAATATGTTACAATGGGGACTAAAATAATAAAATAAACTATTGTGCCAATACTACTGACAGACTGCATCATATACAGTGTGTCATTTTTGTTTCAATACTACAATACTCAGCAGGTTTTTCTTTTCTCTCCGGACAAAATAAAACTTTTCTGTCCCGATCAAAAGCTTGTTTTGTCTAGAGGGTGAGCAGAAAGCTTATACTCACTGATCGTTTGTTCCAGCAGAAAACAGTACTCCCCCATGGTCCAGTGGTGGACTGTTCCTGGTCTTTGGAGCCTGCTCTGGGCTTCATGACAAATCAAGAACGTTGGAACGTGGGGGTGCCGGACTGGTCTTGTGCTGGAGGATTGGAGGATTAAGTAAGTATGTCTCCTTTCTGCTCTCCCCTAGACAAAAACTAGCAATTAAACCATGCAGTGTGGGCATAGCCCCACTGTATGGGAAAACTTTTTTCTTTGCCTAGTGATGGGCTTTAGGATTAACCTGATAAACATGTAGGAAAGAGCCTACGGTTTCACCTTTTTCATATTTTGATGGGACACAATGGAAAAAATCTTACATTTGACTTGACTAAACCTTTAATGTTTCTATCTGTTTTATTAAGCCATATATAATTACCTTTTTGTGTCTAGTATATTTTAAGTTTCATTCCAACTGTTATTCAACCTTACATACAGTATTTTGTTCATTTGTTTTATCGTTTGGTTCTGATGACAGAAGCTTATTAATTTACGGTTACTCTTTTTGAGACATAGCAGCATTTGTATTGTGTGCTATTATCATTATAAAGAAAAACACAATGATCTGCCAAAGGAAAAGTACAAAAGGTGGGTGATACCGTAAGATAAGTATTGAATGAAAAAAAACTAAGGTAAACTGTCATTTAAATGTACAGGAATGCCCATTAAAACTGACCTTCTGTACTAAATGATACATTATTAAAGTTTGATGCTTTATTGCTTTGGAGTACAAAGGGATAGGTGTCGTCATTTGTTAAAGAATTAGGATTAGGGGAAGATTGCAGTAACTAATGCTATAGTTGGTACATGCACCAATCCTATTATTTATACTGTATATAGTAGAATATAAGTTTAAAGTAGGGATGAGATTCGAGTTCGAGTCGAACTCATGTTTGGGGTGTTCGTGGCAAATTCGAAAAGCCACAGAACACCCTGGAAAAGTCTATGGGAGAAATCTAAAGTGCTAATTTTAAAGGTGTATATGCAAGTTATTGTCATAAAAAGTGTTTGGGGACCTGTATCATTGCAAAAAAAGTTTTAAAAAAATGTCAGTTTTTTCGGGAGCAGTGATTTTAATAATGCTTAAAGTAAAAAAATTTAAGTGAAATATTCTTTTAAATTTCGTACCTATGGGGGTGTGTAAAGTATGCCTGTAAAGCAGCGCTTGTTTCCCGTGCTTAGAACTGTCCCTGCAAAAAATGTCATTTCTGAAGGATAAAAAGTCATTTAAAATCACTGCTCCCGGAAAAACTTCAGTTTTTAAAACTTTTTTTGCATTGATACATGTCCCCTGGGGCAGGACTGGGGTCCCCAAACACTTTTTAGGACAATAACTTGCATATTAGCCATTAAAATTAGCACTTTAGATTTCAAACGTTCGAGTCCCATAGACTTTAATGGGGTTCTAAAGTTCACACAAACTTTTGGTCTGTTCGCAGGTTCTGGTGCGAACCGAATGGGGGGTGTTCGGCTCATCCCTATTTAAAAGAAACCGGAAACAATGGCACATGTAACACTGTGCTTGTGTTTCCTTTGCAAACCACTAGTAGAGTTATGTATAGTGTTAGCCATCAATTTATGCAGAAAGTGTTTAGGTGATACTTGTCATTAGCTAATTGAAGGTTTTTGGACTCTTTAGATTCCTCCCTCATCAAGCATATCTATTTAAAGATGAGGACTTGCCAAAAGATGTAAATGCTTGTTAACCCTTCCTCCTTCATGGGACCCAGTGCTCATCACATTGGGTCCTATTTAAAGCTGTGCAGTGGTTGCTGAACAGTGAGATTGAGAAACTGCCCCCCCCCCCACCACCACCACTACCAACCACACTAAATGAAGGAGATGGACTTCCTACTGACAGCACAAAGAGGAGGAGGCACACAACCTGCACTCCTTCAGACGGAGGCTGCCCTGTGCCTTCTCTAATCTCCACCTGCCAACTGACAAAAAAGAATGAGCCTGGACCCACTGTACTCCACCAGCTATTCTGGGGGGAAAGAGTGGAGTAGTAACTGTTAACTTGTGCTAGATATGTGCAATTCCTTTAGTTCCAAATTAGTTTTTGTCCAAATTCAGAAATACCCGGATGAACAAAAACACAATTAACACATTTTTCAGAATTCATAAATTCATAAATTAGTAATCTCTGAAATTTGAAAATTTGAAAATTAGAAAATTTGACAATCTGTAATTGTAAATTAGAAAAGTTTGAATTTCGAAAATTTGTAAATACTGAAATTCGTGAATTTGAAATTTGAAATTTGAAAATCCAAAAGTCTGGAAATTCTAAAATTCAAAAATCCAAGAGTTCGGAAATCTGAAAATTCTGAAATTCAAAAAATCTAATAAACACAATAGAGGCATCAAGGGTCCAATAGACCCATAGGGGGTTCTCTGAGACTGGAAAATAATTTCAAGGGTTTCTCCACGTTAAAAAGGTTGTGAAAGGCTGTCCTAATTCATCATCCAAAAAATTTTACTCCTTTTTCTCCATTTCTTAGGTGCCATTCTTGCATATTACCGTATTTTACGGCGTATAAGACAAACTTTTACATTTAAATAAAACGCCCAAAAATCAGGGGTCGTCTTATACGCCGGATCTAAAATGCCGGATGCCCGCTGGATGTACAGTAGCGGGGGGGGGGAGATCGTGGGTACTGCCGGCATATGGGGTTGATCGGGAGTAGGAATGAGCTTTATATTCGAGTCAAACTCATGTTCGACTCGAACATCGTATGTTCGATCGTTCGTAGAATTACGAACGTTTTGGGCCGTTTGCGACAAATTAGAGTGGCGTGTCACGGCCCATAATTCACTGCAGCATCGCAGTGCATTTCTGTCTGATGATTGGCCAAGCATGCACTATGACCCGCATGCTTGGCCAATCACAGCGCGCAAAAAACGGAGAGCCATAATTGGCCAAAGCCAGGGTGGCTTTGGCCAATTATGGCTCAGGGGGTTTAGTACACGCCCCACACTATAAAAGGCCGCCTGCAAGTCGGCCTTGTGTAGTGTGTTGTGGTGGTTAAGACAGAGAGAGACAGAGAGAGAGAGAGAGAATGTAATTTATTGCAGGTAGATAGAGCAGGCAGGCAGGCTAGTCAGTTAGAGTTACAGTGTGTAGAGGATATATATGCATCACAGGTGTTGTATATATATTTATACACTGTATAGTTTAGCTCTTCCTAATTTACTGACATGCAGGCAGGTGATTGTGCTAGCTGCAGTATTTTCACGTGGTGTACTGTCTGTGTCCTCTGTACTGTGTGCACCTAAAGCTACATCAATAGATTTGCTGGTGTTTCTCATATTAATTCCTAAAGGCAGTAGAGCTGCACGATTCTGGGAAAAATGAGAATCACAATTCTTTTGCTTAGAATGAAGATCAGATTCTCTCACGATTCTCAAAAAAATGCATGGTGCTTTTGTTAGCATGCATTTTTGTGATTTTTTTTATTATTTACACACACAGAGTATGTGCCTATATATAATGTGTGTAAATAAAATAAAAATCACAAAAATAAAAATGCATGCTAACAAAAGCACCATGCATTTTGATGCAGCGGCATTAAAAAATAAAATAAAAGGCCCATGCACTTTGGTGCTATTGAGGGGTGGCAGGTAGTTCATTCTCAAATTAATAGGCTGTTCTGCAGCAAGGCACATACTCTTAGGCCTCGTACACACGACAGAGATTCTCGGCAGAATTCGCCGAGAAACTCGGTCAAAACCCGGATTCTGCCGAGAATCTCTGTCGTCTGTACAGTTTTGGCTCGATGGAGCCGCCGAGGAGCTCGACGAGAAAATAGAGAACATGTTCTCTATTTTCTCGTTGGCCGCGTTGTTCTATAGGAGAAGGCGGCCCGCCGAGCTCCTCGGCGGCTTCATCCCAAAACGAGACGAGGAACTCGACGTGCCAAGCACGTCGAGTTCCTCTGTCGTGTGTACGGGGCCTCATGCATCGCATAGATGTGTAGTTGAACCTTTAAAACACAGTCAGGAGGCCGAGGGGCACCAAAAAATTCACCAAATTTTCAAAAATGTATTTGTCATTGGGACAGAAAGTGAGGTGCAATCTTCTGAACAGATGTGCACAGACAGCAAAACAAATGTTACAGGGGTGATAACCACTCTCTATGTTTTCCAAAAAGCTTAAAAAATAGATTTTTTGGCTGGAGCTACACTTTAAAAAAGTACCAGTTCAAAATCACAAAAAGATTATACTTAACAACAAACCTACAGTCCCTGTCTTGTTTGCACCGCCTGTATACTGCTGTTAAAAGTATATAGGGCCAAAGGGTCTGGTAATGACCTGGGGGAGGGGGGCCGGGAAACCCATGCTATTTTTCTCAATGATTTTCATCCATATTGCAGACATTACATTAAAGCCGCAAGAAGTTTTAAATGACTTTTTTCTTATAGTAACACCCAGCAGGTACGATATTTAAAGGAATTTTTCCAAAAAAATTCACTTTAAGCATCATTAAAATCACTGCTCCAGAAAAAAATACAGTTTTTAGAACTTTTTTTTCCATTGATACATGTTCCCTGGGGCAAGACCCGGGTTCTCAAACCCGTTTTACGACAATAACTTGCATATTAGGCTTTAAAATTAGCACTTTTGAATTTGAACGTTCGAGTCCTATAGACTTCAATGGGGTTCTAAATGTTCGCGCGAACGTTCGGTCCGTTCGAAGGTTCTGGTGCGAACCGAACAGGGGGATATTCGGCTCATCCCTAATCGGGAGCTGTCCTCCCATCGATTGCCCCAGGGGAATAGAGCATGGAGGAAGAGAAAAGCAGCGGGATTACAGAGCGGATAGTCGGCTGTTACAGCAGAGTTTACATTATAAATGCCTCCACTCGTGGTTACACACAGCCCCGCCTCCTGACCTTGTGCCTGTAGGATAGACAGAACACGTCCCAGCATTGGACTGGCATTTTGTCTATCTTACAGACGTGAAAGTCAGGAGGCGGAGCTGTGTGTAACCACAAGCAGAACAGAGGCATTTATAATGTAATCTCTGCTGTAACAGCCAACTATCCACTCTGTAATCCCGCGGCTTTTCTCTTCCTCCTGATGATCCTCCTCACAGGTAAGCAGAGGCTGCAATGGTGGCACAGGTGAGCATAGGCTGCAATGGGGGCACAGGTGAGCAGAGGCTGCAATGGGGGCTAAGGTGAGCAGAGGCTGCAATGGGGGAACAGGTGAGCAGAAGCTGCAATGGTGGCACAGGTGAGCAGAGGCTGCAATGGTGGCACAGGTGAGCAGAGGCTGCAATGGTGGCACAGGTGAGCTGAGGCTGCAATGGTGGCACAGGAGACCATAACACCTGTTGGAATAGCGATAAATATTGTGGTGGGTGTAAAGGATGCCCATGTGTCTACATTTAGGTCGGTGGGGAATATGTGGTGGAATCCATGTTTTTTTTTAAATGGTGTTGCCTTGGAAGGGGGTAGTCTTATATGGTGAGTATAGCCCAAAAGCTATGTTTTCACTTGAAAAATAGGGGGTCGTCTTATACGCCCAGTCGCCTTATACACTGGCAAATATGGTATGTACACTGTCTGCACCTTTCTCTTGCACTCACTGCCCTCTTTCATACCCCACTCATTTCTTTGATACATATAGCACCTACAGAAACACTTAAAGGGTATGTAAAAGTATTTTTTTTTTCTCCTAAATAGCTTCCTTTACCTTAGTGCAGTCCTCCTTCACTTACCTAATCCTTCCATTTTGCTTTTATATGTCCTTATTTCTTCTGAGAAATCCTCACTTCCTGTTCTTCTGTCTGTAACTACACACCGTAATGCGATGCTTTCTCCCTGGTGTGGAGAAAGCCTCTTGAGGGGGGAGGGGGCGAGCAGGAGGGTCAGGACACTCTCTAATTTGCAGATAGAGAAAGGAGCTGTGTCTTAGTGGGCGTCCTGACACTCCTGCTCATACCCTACCCCCTAAAGAGTCTTTCTCCACACCAGGTAGAAAGCCTCCCATTACTGTGTGGAGTTACAGACAGAAGAACAGGAAGTGAGGATTTCTCAGAAGAAATAAGGACATTTAAAAGCAAAATCGAAGGATGAGGTAAGTGAAGGATGACTGCACTACGGTAAAGGAAGCTATTTAGGGAATTATTTTTTTACCTTTACAACCCCTTAAAACATTGTTTGCCTATTCTGTACTGAGCACATTTTTGATTGTACGATATAAGGCTCAAAGAACATATTTTTATTCAAATAAACATAGTGGAAGAGATTTATTAAAACTGTGCAAAATCTGGTGCAGCTCTGCATAGAAATCAATCAGCTTCCAGGTTTTATTGCCACAGGGTGTAGCTATGATGGTCTTAAAACATGAAAGTGTCTGTTATCCCAGCATTTCAAATTCCTGATATGTACCTGCTGTACCATGTACTTGTATGAAAAAGTCTCCTGTTCTCTTTGTATTGCTTCCTTTGTGTGAAATCCCTGGTGTTCCTGCCAGTCACTCTGCTTTCCTATAAAAACTGACCACACTAAGCAGGAGAGCACAGTGTGTTCAGTTCCCTAGCTTTATTGGGAACTCAGCCTGCTCTCTTCCAATGATCCAACGTGTCCTGACACGCCCCCTCTGCACAACTATTCACTGGGAACAGAGAAAATGTGATCACTTATAGAAAAGAGAAGAAAAGATATTTATAATTTTTTGTTTTTATATCTAAACACAAATGTTTGCTTTTTTTTTCTATTTTTAACTGAATGGGTTGTTTTACAAGGGGATCGCTTACAATCACTTTAAGGCAACTGTTAATCATTAGTTATGAATCATTTACAGGTTTGTTTAAATAGAAACCCTCATTTAAAGGATTAATCTATTGTTCTCATTCTCTCTCTCTGCTCTATCTGTAACCATATACAACAATATTAATCTTTTATGAACTATGAACTACTGTTCTGTTATTTTTAAAGAAAAAATCAAACTCTATTTCTGAATGTGTACCTTAGCCAAGCTTAAAATCTTGCTGACACAGCCGTAAGTCCGCTTTCAGTCTTTTAAGCTTTTCATACCATAGGACATTTTTTATTAATGGCAGAGACAAGGTCTTTGGAGCAGTTGATTCCTCTCCACTCTAAAAATAGTCTTTATAATGGAAGTTATTTGCTATATTTTACAGAATAGTTCTCTAAGACAGTGAATGCTCTGCAAACTGTTGCTTGTAGCCTTTTAGAATTCATTGGCACGTTGTCTGCTCAAGATATATGAGTATGACTGTGTAAAGCACTTTCATATTCTATTATATTTTGATGGTTTACAGTGATGTCAGTCGTGCTCCTATATTGTAGGAAAGCAAGCAAGGCATCTCGTGTGGTTCACAAGGTTTTGCCAACTAATATATATCCTTCGAGTATTTTCAAATTTGCCGCGTCGTATCTTTAGTTTGAATCCTCAAACCAAGATACGACGGCTTTTGGCTTCGATCCGACAGGCGTACGGCTTCGTACGCCTTCGGATCGTAGGTGTAATACTTTGGCGCCCGCTGGGTGGAGTTTGCGTCATTTTCCGCGTCGGGTATGCTAATTAGCTGTTTACGTCGATTCACGAAGGTACGCGCGGCCGTCGCATTCTCTTACGTCGTCGCTAGTCGACTTTTCCCGGCGTATAGTTAAAGCTGCTATTTCTTGGCCTATCTTTAGACTTGCCATGTTAAAGAATGGGCGTCGTTCCCGCGTCGAATTTTAATATTTTTTTTTTTTTCGTAAGTCGTCCGTGAATAGGAAAGGACGTAACTCACGTCGACGTTCAAAAAATCACGTTGGTGCGACATCATTTCGCGCAAAGCACGGTGGGAAATTTCAAAACGGAGCATGCGCAGTACGTTCGGCACAGTAACGCGCCTAATTTAAATGATCCACGCCCCATTTGAATTAGGCGGGCTTGCGCCGGAGGGATTTACGCTACGCCGCCGCAACTTTACAGGCAAGTGCTTTGTGAATCAAGCACTTGCCCATAAAACTTGCGGCTGTGTAACGTAAATGCGATACGTTACGCCGCCGCAAATGTCTGTGAATCTGGCCCTCAATGTCTAAGCGAAATCCAGACCAGGACAAAGTAGAAGCCAGGAGTTTGGAGAGAAAATCCAAAAAAATAGAAACTACTGTATACAAGAATGCTGCTGCTAAGACAATGAAAGCAATGCTGTTCCAAACAAAGCTTATTTTCTGACCTGTTCTTTTCACATACTGTATTTTAGGAAGTATGTTTAAAAGCAAATTAAAATGACTTTAATCTGATAAAAGCTTTTGTTTAAAAAAGTTGTTCAAAATATCTTTGCATACCATCTCATAGTAAAACTGGTTCAATATCTGGAGTTTTTTTTAAATGACCATGTTGTCAGCAGCTGAGATTTACTGTAGTTGGTATTAGCAAGACAAGAAGTATGTGCACTTGATTCATGTCATCACTTAAGCTAGACAAACTTCAAAGACTACGATAAGATTTGTTTAGCTCGAGGCTGATAATCAACGTCTCAACAGAACAAATTCAAGGTATATAAAAAGTAATTAATGTATTGTTTTAATAGAGCAGCATTTCTAAAATACTGGCATCAATCATTAGAAAACCTAAGGTGCCCACATGTGACAATATAATATCTGTTTAATACCTAAATAGTGGAATAGTGATCGAGTTAGATCTAATCACTGTTATTTTATGATAAGCTGAAAATGTCTGCAGCATGCTTTTTCAACTTTCCTTCATGGGTCCCAGGCAATTTTTGTTTAGGGGCCAGGTCACAGGCATGAATGACTGAGGTCAAATTATGTCTGCATGCCCAACCACCCTCCAGAGTCTTCACTCAGCAATAAACATGGCATCGGAAAACAAATGTATTCCAAAAATCATACCTCGCCATCCTATTTTGATCGTGCCCTTCTTACTTGACAGTAGTACTGCTGCATAGAAATTGAAGGGTTAGGTACCACCGACGTGAAAATAATCCTTTACCACACACAGAAATTATAATAACAAGCATTTTTGGCATCTCTTACAGCTGGCATTTCTGTTAATCATACTCATTAATAGGTCAAAAACAGCACATTTGTCATGAACATTTCTCAGATCAAGAGCATAACTATGGGCCATCTATGCCCACCTTAACTTTCAGTTATGGCTGGAATGTACATTTATCTTTAACCACTTCAGCTCTCCTACCTTCATACTCCTTGTAAACCAGAGCAATGTTTAATTTTCAGTATGGGCCTGTTTGTCTTTTCTTAAAACGACTGTAAACCATATATTTTAAACTAAAATCTGCCTCTTCACTCTTGCTAATATTGTGGCCGAACAAAGCTAATTACATACCATCCAGCCATTGTGCAATATTTGTGGCTATTGTCTCTCAGATAATACACTCTAATTTCCTGTTTAGGAGTACATTTGTCACTCATACTTACAGTGTCTTGCGAAAGTATTCGGCCCCCTTGAACTTTGCGACCTTTTTGCCACATTTCAGGCTTCAAACATAAAGATATAAAACTGTAATTTTTTTTGAAGAATCAACAACAAGTGGGACACAATCATGAAGTGGAACGAAATTTATTGGATATTTCAAACTTTTTTAACAAATAAAAAACTGAAAAATTGGACGTGCAAAAGTATTCAGCCCCTTTACTTTCAGTGCAGCAAACTCTCTCCAGAAGTTCAGTGAGGATCTCTGAATGATCCAATGTTGACCTAAATGACTAATGATGATAAATAGAATCCACCTGTGTGTAATCAAGTCTCTGTATAAATGCACCTGCACTGTGATAGTCTCGGAGGTCCGTTTAAAGTGCAGAGAGCATCATGAAGAACAAGGAACACACCAGGCAGGTCTAAGATACTGTTGTGGAGTTTAAAGCCGGATTTGGATACAAAAAGATTTCCCAAGCTTTAAACATCCCAATGAGCACTGTGCAAGCGATAATATTAAAATGGGAGTATCAGACCACTGCAAATCTACGAAGACCTGGCCGTCCCTCTAAACTTTCAGCTCATACAAGGAGAAGACTGATCAGAGATGCAGCCAAGAGGCCCAAGATCACTCTGGATGAACTGCAGAGATCTACAGCTGAGGTGGGAGACTCTGTCCATAGGACAACAATCAGTCTTATACTGCACAAATCTGGCCTTTATGGAAGAGTGGCAAGAAGAAAGACATTTCTTAGGCCCCGTACACACGAGAGGATATCCGCTGGAAACGGTCCGCCGGACCGTTTCCAGTGGATAAATCCTCTTGCGGATTTGGATCTGATGGCTGTACACACCATCAGATCGAAATCCGCGCGGAATACATCCGCGGTGACGTGTCGCGCCGTCGCAGCGACGATGACGTGGCGACGTGCGCGACGCTGGAAGGTAAATACTTCCACGCATGCGTCGAATCATTACGACGCATGCAAGGGAGGGGAGTGGACGGACTGATCCGGTGAGTCTGTACAGACGACCGGATCAGTCCGCTGGACTGGATTCCAGCGGATAGATTTTGTAGCATGCTACACAATTTTTATCCGCTGGGAATCCGTCGGCTGGATTTTTATCCGCCGGGAAATGTAAGCTCGGACGTACAGACGACCAGATCTATCTGCTGGAACTGATCCGCAGATCAATCCCAGCGGATAGATCCGGTCGTCTGTACGAGGCCTTAAAGATATCCAAAAAAAGTGTAGTTTAAAGTTTGCCACAAGCCACCTGGGAGACACACCAAACATGTGGAAGAAGGTGCTCTGTTCAGATGAAACCAAAATTTGTTAAAAAAGTTTGAAATATCCAATAAATTTCGTTCCACTTCATGATTGTGTCCCACTTGTTGTTGATTCTTCAAAAAAAAATACAGTTTTATATCTTCATGTTTGAAGCCTGAAATGTGGCAAAAGGTCGCAAAGTTCAAGGGGGCCGAATACTTTCGCAAGGCATTGTATATTACGGTCAAATAAAACTGCTTACATACTGTGTAGCCACTGTACAATATTTATGCTTATTGTCTCTTAGATGATACCTTTCTATTTCAACATAAAACCTTCCTATTCTCCCTCTATTGTATTGAGGCCCAACAAAGCTGTTTACATACTGCCATTTAACAATATTTTGGGCTTTAGTCTCTAAATCTAGCTTGTATTGCAAGATAAATCCTGCCTTGTCTGTCTCAATATTCTGCTTATTCAAATGCTTGTACACTATCTTAGTGCTAACCATTTAGTGCTAACCATTTCTTATTTGTAAATTAACTTTGGGAACTTTGGGGGTGGGCACCCCTGCACCCCTTATGGCCTGGCCACCACTGGTCCTTATAATGCAGCTTCAAGGGTGCCATGGTAAAAACACTGATTCTTTAAATTACTTGCTTGAGAGATGCCTTTAAGCTGCATGTGATGCTACAGTTGTGAAAGACAGGGTCACACTGTATCCTGGTATCACATATTTTGGATTTGTAATAGATTTTTTAACTTTTACAATTGTAAAGGCAGAAGGTTTTTTACCTTAGTACATTCTATGAATTATAGTAAAAAAAACTTCTGCATGCAGCTCCCCCCGCAGCCGCCCTTAAATACATGCCTGAGCCCCATCTCGATCCAGTGATGTGCATTAGAGTCAAGGCTCTCTTGCTCCTCATTGGCTCAGATACAGCAGCAGGAGCCATTGGCTCTCACTGCTGTCAATCAGAGCCAGTGACGAGGAAGCAGGGGCCAGGGCTTGAGAGCGAGCACACATGAGTGCCCACCGTAGCAAGTAGCTTCCTATGGTGGCACTCAGCAGGGGGTGTAGCTAGGAGCGCCAGCGGGGGGGAACCCCAGCAGAGGAGGATTGGCTGCTCTGTGCAAAACAGCAAACAGCAGATAAGTATAACATGCTTGTTATTTTAATAAAATAAAAACCAAAGCTTTACAATCACTTTAAATGCGGCAGCACCATAATCTGACTTATTTCAACATGAAAAAAAATGTTTTATTGGGCAGTTTTGGCTGGGACACCTGATTTTTTGTGATAAGTGATAACAGACCTGAATTGAACAGTGGAAGTAGCAACCACAACAGATCTATAATCTATAGCTAAGACCACAACATTCATAAAAATTGACCAGCAGCACAACAGTTTTTTTTTGCGTTAAAAGTTTTAATAATGTCAAAACTGGTAACACAAAAACACTTCAGATCCACAACCCCACATTCCTCAGACACCCTCCATTCCCCAAATCACTAATTCAGATATTTGATTGGTTGAAATGGTTAGCACTAAGATAGTGTACAAGCATTTGAATAAGCAGAATATTGAGACAGACAAGGCAGGATTTATCTTGCAATACAAGCTAGATTTAGAGACTAAAGCCCAAAATATTGTTAAATGGCAGTATGTAAACAGCTTTGTTGGGCCTCAATACAATAGAGGGAGAATAGGAAGGTTTTATGTTGAAATAGAAAGGTATCATCTAAGAGACAATAAGCATAAATATTGTACAGTGGCTACACAGTATGTAAGCAGTTTTATTTGACCCCCTTGAACTTTGCGACCTTTTGCCACATTTCAGGCTTCAAACATAAAGATATAAAACTGTAATTTTTTTTACTTTTGGTTTCTAGCTTCTTGTCCCAGCCAATCAGGAGGCTGAAGATTTGGAACCTGGAAAGAAGACCAGGTTAACACGGAAGCCGCAGGGTATCAGGGGAGCCGTGACCGATGGAGGGTTGCATTTGTAGGTAAGTCTCATGGCGTCCTCTGGTGAGTGCAGACCTAGAGGCATTTGTTTGTGCCCCCCCCCCCCCCCCAAAAAAACATATTTTCGCACCAGGCGCCACAGATAAGGACCTTTTTACTGTTGCATGGTAGTTCAAGTACAAGTGTTCCCATGTGCCCTCCAGCTCCATGTGCCCTTTTTTGACAATAATTTGCCTATAAGCTTACAGAATGGTCAGAATTCAACAGAAAGACTCTTCCAGCATAGCCTTTAATATGATTCACCACAAAATTCAAGTTTAGCAAATTTCTAACCACATTTGGCGAACACTTGGTGAATTGAACTCAGGCAGATTCACCCATCATTATTGGCTATGATCTTTATTAATTAAAGCAAAATAAAAAAATCTGAATTCTATACAAGGGAATAATCTAATAGTAAAAATGCTATACAATGTAAATATCACATTTAGTATATTTTGAGCTCCAGCATGGTAGTGCAGAGGTTAAGAATAATGTATTACATACAAAACATATACAAGGTGCCACCTGCAAGCTATGAAGTGTTACATTTTTGTGGGTGACATTTTGTAGCGACCTCAAGTAGGACACTCAAGTGATTTTTTCATAGTACATGATTGTGGTTGGTGTTCTTAGACCTATGAGACAGTTTCGCGCTTGTCACCTTTTCACTGACGTTTTGATTTAATCACAGTGTGATGGAAACTAAATATAGATAAAGGGTCATATGAGAAATCACGCAGCACTGTATAATGGGAGTGGACTAGTTGCCATATTTGGCGACGACGAGTACAAAGATGTAGCGGCACATTAACGCCAGCCAAATTTGTGTATGTGGCCAAAGATCTGTAAGCTGAATAGAGCAGTTCAATTATTGTGCTTACATTAGCTCAGAATAAGTGTGGAAATGTGCCAATCCTACACACAACACACACACAAGCAGCAGATAATAATATAAGTACAGTGCAGTTGATTTATAAAATGAGCAAAACCAATGGCCTTTACACTGCACTTTTTTGCTTTGCTTCAGTTTTCATATAGCAACCTAATTTTACCCTTCATCAACATTACAATGGAGGTAAAGGTAATCTTAAAACTGAATGTATGTCAAAAAGCATAAAATAAGGATGAAATACATATAAAGGAGCTGCTAAAGGATCTGTGTTTCTGTCCAACCATTCGTAAGATTTAGCATTACCACACAGCAGTCTGGTAGATGACACTCCTCTCAGTTACGGACTGTAGAAGAAATACAATAATGTGTTCTACCTTACCCAGCTGGCTGACTGGAAAGTGAAAGTCATCCACCTGCTGTCAGGGATCTCGTGCAGCAAGTGCAAATTCTCGTGTGCAAGTGCAAATTCCTGTGCAGGGTTGTGAGCATAGAAGCCTAGATGTGCAAGTACAGGAATGCGCATGAGCATGCACTGGCCTTTGCACATATATGTGCTCTCACAGATCCTAGTGCCTAGCAGCCTATTTAAATCCAAGATTTGCCTAGTCTCAGTGCTGGATTATATTCAATTTTAGTTCCTGTATTCCAAGTCTGCTTTTCTTATTTCTGGCCCAGCTATTCCTGATACTTCTCTTGGATCACCCCTGCCTGTTATGTCTGCTGCTCACCTGTGTTATCAACCATGGCTTGGATTTATGACTACTATTCTGCCTCTTGACTTGGTACCTTGGCACCAGCACATTGGTGACTTCTGCTTTTTACTGGCCTTGAATTTGATCCTGATCCTGCACCTGTTTGCCTGGTTGCTGCTGAACTTAGCTTGTGACCTGACTCCTAACTGCCCCTGGAAGGACTCCCATGTTTCCAAGCTCAAATTCACTGCTCCAGCTTCCCAGCATATGTGCCCTTCCACTACCAGGGGTGCTTGGATAGAAATTATGCAAGAGGCCACCCTTGTCCTCTCATGCTCTACAGTCAGGTACGTGACACCTGACCACTCTGAAAGTCACACTCCACTGCAGACTCAAGGTCTCTCCTCAACCTGGTCTGTGAGAGCAAACTCTTTATGGTGGTGAGCTGTCAAACATCCACATAAAGTGCTCCAAAATGTAAAAGAGAGCCACTTACCTTAAAAGCCAATGAAATTTTATTATAAATCATAGGAATGCGGCATTCAAACTCTATCCTGTGCAATGCCTACACTGACGCATTTCCCTCAATCATAGTCATAAGTGACTAAGCTCCAGTGATGGAGGGAAACACATCAAGGTATCTTTTGCACTGGGTAGACTTTAAATGCGGCATCTTTTTGATTTATAATATTTACATTGTCTTTCAAAGTGAGTGGTTCTCTTTTAGGTTTGGGAGAACTACCCGCTTACACTGCTCTTTCCTCCTATCAGCATATTCCTTCTTGTCACATATGCAAGTAAAACTCCTGATTGTTTACATTGCTCCCTTTTCTAGTGTGAGTACTGCTGTACATGGGTTGAAAGAGGCTGATATCTATATCTATATATATATCTATATATATATATATATATATATATATATATATATATATATATATATACTGTGAGGGGGTTAGCCCGGCAGTGGGTGTGTGTGACCCCCTGGATGGGTTCAGCACACAAAAAAAGTTAGTCACAGCAGACAATGGTAAGTGGAAAACAAAAAGGTGCGGTTTTATTTGAACTATATACAAAAAAGAAATATAACAGAAAACAAAAGAGATCACACTCCCCAGATCTGGTTCCAGGTTTGAGCATCTCTCTTCTAGCATGCTGGGAGTTTTTGTCGAGGACCTAATAAGCCCATCTAATTCAGCTGGGCTCATCAAGTCCTCCCAGCAGGACTCCCAGCACTCCCCCTAGAGGTAGAAACTGGCATAAAGCCTAAACGTAGGACATATATACACTGCATCATGGATGCAACCAGGGAATTTAACCTGCCTGCTGCCACTATATATATATATATATATATATATACTGTGTATATATATATATATATTAGTGCTGTGCGTTAAACGCGCTATTAACGGCGTTAACACAAACCCATGTTAACGCCGTCAATTTTTTTATCGCGCGATTAACGCTCTGGGTGGACGTGCAGAGTGTGCAGCGGCGCGGCTTACCTTCTCGCTGGATTCACAGGCAAGTTACTCACCTTGTCCCTGGATCCAGCGATGCCACCCCGCTGTGTGATCGAGCGGGTCCTCCTCGCTCGATTCACAGTGTCTGTGTGCCGCCGATCTCCGTTCCCTGCGACGTTACGACGCACGGGAGCGGAGAACGGCGCCAAATTCAAAAAAGTAAACAAACACAATACACACAGTATACTGTAATCTTATAGATTACAGTACTGTATGTAAAAAATACACACCCCCCTTGTCCCTAGTGGTCTGCCCAGTGTCCTACATGTACTTTTATAAAATAAAAACTATTCTTTCTGCCTGAAAACTGTAGATTGTCCAAAAGTGTCCCTTTATGTCAAAAATGGTTTTAGATCAGCTAGAAAACAGCGATCAAAATTTATGACGAATTAATCGTGAGTTAACTATGACATTAATGCGATTAATCGCGATTAAAAATTGTAATCGTTTGACAGCACTAATATATATATATTAGGGCTGTGGAAATTAACGATTAATTCCTTGATTAATCGTTAGTTTTTTTGATCGATCAAAATTCTTTTGATCGATACTAGTGGTGCAACGGATCGTAAATAAACCGTGATCTGAACGGGTCACCATATACAGATCGGCACACCACCTGATCCGCGGAGCTCCGATGCTGCCTTGACCATAGGCTTTGGCCTAGCTCCCGAAGCGGCGGCCATCTTGGTCCACCTGGCTGCAGCCTAGATAAGCCTAGAGTGGAGCGCTGACGTCATCACCTGGCCTCAACTGCTCGTGTTTGGTCGGCTTCTCTGGTGAGACTAAGCAAGCACTATTGGGGAGATGTCTGTGGATATTACAGTGGGGGAGATGTCTGTGGATATTACAGTGGGGGAGATGTCTGTGGATATTACAGTGGGGAGATGTCTGTGGATATTACAGGGGGGGAGATTGTGGATATTACAGTGGGGGAGCTGTCTGTGGATATTACAGTGGAGGTGATTGTGGATATTACAGTGGGGGTGATTGTGGATATTACAGTGGGGGTGATTGTGGATATTACAGTGGGGGTGATGTCTGTGGATATTACAGTGGGGACTATATATGGTGGTGACCTGAAAAATGTATGTGCGCTATGATTAATCAAAATTAGTCGATTAATCGATTAAAAAAAAAACGATTAATCGAACACGAAAATTGTAATCAGTAACAGCCCTAATATATATATATATATATATATATATATATATATATATATATATATATATATATATATATATATATATATAATTATAAATACTTTTTGCTTTTTATTTTTGATAGTGATCACATAATTTCTGTTCTTAGTTGCACAAGGGGCTTAGAGAGGTGGGGGAGGGGGGGGTATAGAAACAGCAGCACACTGACCTTTCCTGTGAATGGCTGTGTGGGAAAAGGGGGTTTCCAGCAGCAAGTCTTTGGTCAAGGATGCCTGGTTCTTAAAGTGGTTTTAAAGCCTTCATGTTTTTCACCTTAATGCATCCTTTGTATTAAGGTGAAAAACCGTTTGTGCTGCTGAATCCCCCCCCATCCCCACCCTATTCTTGTCTGAGTCAGATTCAATCCAGCCATGTGCACAAGAGTAGTGTCTCTCCTTGCTGTCTCTTTCCTCCCTGGGCAGATTGGCTCTCGCTGCTGTCAATCAAATGCTGTGCTTCGTGAGTGGAGCGGGCTGAGCCTTCCACTGTGTGTCAATAGACCCAAACAGAGCGGCTCGGGACGGGAGGGAACCCGCACTGGGGCCCACATGAACAGCCCTTGTTAAAAAGGAGGAGCCTGGAGCGCTGGCGGGGAACCACAGAAGAGGAGTATTGGGGCTGCTCTGTGCAAAACCATTGCATAGAGCAGGTAAGTATATCATGTTTGATATACATGGGGGGTTAGCAGTGCCACAGCCAAGAATGTATTTTATAGCTTCCCAATTGCAGCATTTTGCGGGGTGGGGGATGATAGACTGGAAAGACCCAATACAAGCTTTACTACTGAGTCAATGCTCGCATTATAATCTTATGGCCCAGTTGGAATCAGGATTATTTGCCCACATCGGAACTAGCCCAATAATGATACTCATGAATAAAGTGTGGCAGGAAATGAGACGAATAATGCAAAATTAAGGGGTGTCAGAGTTCTCGTTGATATGGGGGAATAGGCACTATGAGGAACTACGTAAACTAGAAGGGTTCAAAATTGGCGCTCTAAAGGAATACAATATATTTTGCAGTTATTTTCACAAAATATTATACAGTCTTTTCAGGAAATACAGGCCGTATATAAACTGCCGCATAATAATTTTTATAAATACTTGCAACTATGACATGCGGTTTACTCTCAGTTTAAAGGAAGTGGCCCGAATATAAGACCAATGCTATTGGTATCTCTATTAGCTGGGGGGGAGGTTTAATCTCGTTAGTATATAAGCAACTTACTGTATGGTGAATTATCAAGACATTATGGATAACCCAAGTAGAAAGGGATGGGAGATGGATCTAGAGGTTATATTGAAAGAGGAAGGCAAACAATCCTGAAGAGTGCCCCGTTGGTATCACTATCATCTACACAATGCCTATTACAATTGTTTATCATATATAGAACATATATGACACTGGTAAAATTACAAAGTGGAGACGGAGGGAAACGTCAGAGTGTCCTCGGTGTGGGCAATCTCAGGCAGACTTGATCCATATGCAGTGGAAATGCCCCAAACTGAGTAGATATTGGCGAGAGGTGCTGTTTACAATTAATGGGGCTTATAATACTCAGATAGAATTAGATCCGAAAACCTGTTTACTAGGGTATCTAAAAGATGGGCTATATTCAAGGGAAGTGTTAACTGCAATCGGTAGATTGCTATTCATAGCCCGTAAGCTAATAGCTAGAAAATGGATGTGCTCTAGTGTACCAATATTCGAGGAGTGGCGTTCTGAAGTAAATGAGACAATATTAATGGAACGACAGACCTATTATAATAGGGGTACACCGGATATATTAATTAAGCTGTGAGGCCAGTGGTTAATAAACCCAGAATTGGCTGTATTTTTTTTTTACTCCAGATAGAATAATATAGAATGATGTATAGAATGAAGGGGGTTAAAATATAGGATGGGAGATGAAAGATCAGAGGAGTGAGGGAAGGAGGAAGGGATGAGGAGGGAAGGTCTTTAGGGAGAGGTGATGGGAGAGAGGGGGTTTTCCCTTTTCTTTTTTTTTCTTTTCTTTTTCCTTTTTTTTATTTTCTTTTTTTAATGTTAATTTATTGTGTTTTAATGTGTTAGTCTGTAAGTATTTTCTTTTTTTTTATATCATTGGGGATTGTATGTAAAGGCATATATAATTATACATTTTGATATACTAAAGTAAAGTTTGTTGTATGTTTGAAGTGTTGTAAAATTGAAACACTTTGAATAAAAAATTTAAAAGTGGGGAAAAAAAGTATATCATGTTTGTTATTTTAATTTAAAGAATTACGTTTTATTGTCACTTTAAGGCTGGACGAACAGATTTACAAATCAAATTAGACAGTTCACACACATAGAGCTAGATTCACAAAGACTTTACGCCGGCGTATCTATTGATACGCCGCGTAAGTTAAAAGATGCGCCGTCGTATCTATGCGCGCTATTCAGGGAACAAGATACGCCTGAATTTCTGCTTCATCCGACCAACGTAAGTCTTAGTACGCAGTCGTATCTAGGGTGCATATTTACGTTGGCCGCTAGGCGCGATTCCGTAGATTTACGCGTAGAATATGTAAATGAGCTAGATACGCCAATTCACGAACGTACTTGCGCCCGCTACGCCGTTTGCGTAAGGCTTACGTCCAGCGTAAAATTATCCCTGCTATATCAGGTGCAGCCAATGTTAAGGTATGGACGTCGGAACAGCTGTCAAATTTGACGTTGTTTACGTAAGTCGTACGTGAATGGGGCTGTGCGTAGGTTACGTTCACGTCGAAAGCATTGAGCCGACGTATCTTAGGGAGTATATGCGATGTGATTCTGAGCATGCGCCGTTCGTTTGGGAAGTCATTTACATGGGTTCATAGCTAATTTTAATACAACACGCCCACTACCTTTCAAATTTGAATTAGGCGGGCTTACGCCGGCACATTTACACTACGCTGGCGCAACGTACGGCGCAAGATCTTTCAGAATACTGTTCTGGGCTCCCTGTTTTACGTCAGCGTAGCGCATATGAGATGCGCTACACTGGCCAAAAGATGCGCCGAGCTACCTGAATCTAGCTCATATACTATATTTATTTAGTTTATCTCTTTTTGTCTGGAGTTTCACTTAAGACCATGACGTGACAATGCTCTCTGGAAGCAGCACCTGCATCATAGGAACAGAATTATAAACGTAAGCTGCGTCATTAGCTTCATTTTTTTTGTGAAACTGCCCTTTAAGAGTGGAAGACAATGATGCAAAATATTTAAAAGACAAAAAATAAATTGTGGTTGTGTTTTTCAGTGAAGTGTACATGACTATATAGCGTCCCCAGATCATAGGTATACACTAAAGACTACAATTCCAATACTTATGATTGGTCCAATGAGAAATAGAACAGACACCAGCACATCTGCTGGCAATGTTCTCTTAAACCTTCTTGCTCTGCATTCATTCAATAGTAGCGAAATAAACAGCTGCTTCTGTCTGCATTCCTAGCAAACCATCCTGTGGGACCCTTTACCAGATGTGTGCCGTTTCAAGAGTCATCTCTCTATGTACGTTGTACAGTATTATGTTTGAGAATAAACACTCTCTTGAAGCAATTTGCAGAATCACCTTGCCTGCCAGTAATAATTGCATGTATTTTAAATACGTAATAATGTAAAGTTAGTCATACATTACATATATGAGTGTTATACAAGGGGGCATGATATGAGTTGCATTAAAGGAAACTATACTTTTTTCTTTTTTAAATAACAATGGTAATGTGATCCTATGTGTGCCTATTAAACCAATAGTCAGTTTGGTGTGGCTTTAGTGAAGAGAAGGGAGAGCTGGTCGTAGCCTGGAACCCCAGTAAAAAATTAAATGGGGTCACTGAAGACTTACATGTCTTGAATTTTCCTGCTTGCCAAGCCTATTGTATTTTAAATATGATCCAAGGAAAGTCTGGATAGACGCACTGAAACACCATAGTCCACTTTCTTAGTCTTGAATCAAACAGCATAAAAACACTGTACAGTATCCCTGTTGCTGACAAAAGCTTTGCGCATTTTGCGTTAACCTCAGTGCTTTTTTTTCTAAAATTATTTGTATTCTGTTTTTTAGAAGACATACAGTACATAGTTACATAGTTGCATAGTTACATAGTTAGTCAGGTTGAAAAAAGACACAAGTCCATCCAGTTCAACCACAAAAAAATAAACAAACAAAATAAAAAACACAGTACAATCCCATACACCCAACTCCCTACCCACAGTTGATCCAGAGGAAGGCAAAAAAACCCAGCAGAGCATGATCCAATTTGCTACAGCAGGGGAAAAAATTCCTTCCTGATCCCCCGAGAGGCAATCGGATTTACCCTGGATCAACTTTACCTACAAATCTTAGTACTCAGTTATTTATGTACATTTAGGAAAGTATCCAGGCCTTTCTTAAAGCAATCTACTGAGCTGGCCAGAACCACCTCTGGAGGGAGTCTGTTCCACATTTTCACAGCTCTTACTGTGAAAAAACCTTTCTGTATTTGGAGGTGAAGTCTCTTTTCCTCTAGACGTAAAGAGTGCCCCCTTGTCCTCAGTGTTGACCGTAAAGTGAATAACTCAACACCAAGTCCACTGTATGGACCTCTTATATATTTGTACATGTTGATCATATCCCCCCTAATTCTCCTCTTCTCAAGAGTGAATAGATTTAGTAGAAAAAAGACTTGGCAGAGTCCCTCACATGGCGAAACATGGCCAACAATTTACATATAATAGCCAATCTAACAGTAACTCTAACTAGACATTCAAGTAACAGTCCTTACACCCACATACACAGTCCTTATATACATAGCACAAAGCTCAGTTCCCTCGCACTCCTCCCCAAGACATTCGGATAATAGTGCACCTAGTACTCGATTCAAATCCTCGAGGATTATTCTTGAAGTGTCCATTCACCTCCCACATTAAACTATCAGCAATAGGACCAAAAAAAATCCCAAGAAGTATAGTTAACCTCAGGACTTGCTGGACCTCAAGTGTCTCCCATCTCTAGCCTAGGTGTTAAAAGGATGTATTCTCAACCACTGACATTTTCTACCGGTCTTTTTATCCCACCGTTAAATCAGAATTATACCATGCCTGCCACACCTTTTCAAATTTCTTTCCATATTCTTTTGACAAGTAAGTCGCTTTATAATATGGCATCATTGAATTCACCAGAGCTATCCAGAAGAGTAAGCTAGGGGCCTCCAATT
The DNA here is from genome assembly GCF_905171775.1 of Rana temporaria. Classification (NCBI taxonomy): domain Eukaryota; kingdom Metazoa; phylum Chordata; class Amphibia; order Anura; family Ranidae; genus Rana; species Rana temporaria. The sequence continues at coordinate 81,382,966 of NC_053493.1, read as the reverse complement.
TCCTCCATTGTAAAAATGGCCTTCCTACCATAAAACAGTAGGATATTAATTAGGGTCCTGTGTGCACATGATGGGACCACCTCCTCCACCAAACCTAGGAGACACACTCTGACTGTCAAAGGAATTGGCACCATTAGGACCTCTGCTATTCAGGAGGTAACCTCAGACCAGAATTGTTGGATCCGAGGGCACCTCCAGAAGATATGATCAGCAGCCGCCGGTTTGAGAGTAACTTGGTTTGAGAGCGTTTTGCAAGACAAGCAAAATGTTTTAATACATTTTGCCTTGATATACAAGCGATGTCTTGACATAAGAGTAGCGTCATGTCACAGCTGAGTATAAAAAAGAAGAGAGGAGCCTCTAAGTGTAGCAATATGGCTACATTTAATGAAGGTACAACATTTAGCAAATATTGCTACACTTAGGCCCCGTACACACGACCGAACATGTCTGCTGAAACTGGTCCGCGGACCAGTTTCAGCAGACATGTTCGGTCGTCTGTACACCCGAGCGGACAGGATTCCAGCGTACATCTGCCCGCCGGGCCTTTTTTCCAGCGGGCAAATATTTCCAAACTTGTTTAGAAACAGCCCGCTGGAATCCTGTCCGTCGGACATGTTCGGTCGTCTGTACAGACCTACCGTACATGTCCGAGCGGCCGCCATCCCTCGCATGCGTCGAATGACTTTGACACATGCGTGGAAGCATTGACCTTCCTGCGTCGCGCACGTCGGCGCATCATCGTCGCGGCGACGGCGCGGACACGTCACCGCGCTGTCTGTCCACGCGGATTGTCTCTCATTTCTGTCTGATGGTGTGTACAACCATCAGACAGAAATCTCCGACCGGACATGTCCGATGAAAACGGTCCGGCGGACCGTTTTCAGCGGACTGTCCGGTCGTGTGTACAAGGCCTTAGAGGCGCCTCTCTTCTCTTTTATACCCTGTAAATGGGAAAAACAGTTGTCACTGGAATTGGAAAGTACAGATAACAATGAAAACGTTGTCGGAGCTTCTAACTCTTCATCATCTTACTATTAATGTGCTTTTGATTTTGTCCCCATGCAGAAATTTCGAATCACATCCTCTGTTGACAAGAAATAAGGAGGAATCTTATGGCACAAATAAATGCCGACAGAGGTTCTAAACACTCTCTGCCTCACCCAGAGCAAAATAAAAAGTTTTGGTTTTAGTTGGACTTTAACAGGTAACTTTCAAGAAGAAACATTTGCCTAAAAATTATGTTTTACATAAACCAGACCATATAACTAAAATTGCAGTACACTTCTGGAATAACGCCAAGATTCTGATACTAATAAGAACACTTTCCAGATACTAAAAGTTTTGGAATATCAGTCAGGCCCCGTACACACGTCCGAGGAACTCGACGGGCAAAACTCATCGTTTTGCTCGTCGAGTTCTGTGTGAAGCCGCCGAGGATCTCGGCGAGCCAACTTTCCTCATTGAACAATGAGGAAATAAAGAACATGTTCTCTATTTGGCTCGACGAGGAACTCGTCGGCTTCCTCGGCCGAAAGTGTACACACGGCCGGGTTTCTCGGCAGAATTCAGCTCCGATCGAGTTTCTGGCTGAATTCTGCCGAGAAACTCGGTCGTGTGTACGGGGCCTCAGTTCCAGCGTGAAAAAAGTGTATTTGCTTTGTAAGAAAAAATCACCTCTAATGTTGTGTTTCCTATATGTTGGATGCATTATGTAAACTATTCAACTGTATGTGAGCCTAAAATAGGAAATTGTCAGTTGTCAAATTGTAAATTCCTCTTTGCTTCTTAATAAATATAATGCTGGCTTTTATTTGTTCCCTAATTTGTAATGCAGACTAAACACCTGGTGATCCTGCCAATCTCCCCCGCTCCTTTGGGCTTCCTGTTATGTCCTGACGATTAAATGCAATTCTATTGTAGCGTCGTCATGTTGCGTCCTATCTTCTTGCATGGCAAGGCACACATGTTAACCTACCCAGCCCTGCACAGCCTAAATTACAGTGGCTCCTGGCCAGTTACTGCAGATATAGTCATGTCCTCACCCTTTAGATAATAAAAGTAAAGAGAATAATTGAAGTCATGTGACCACTGGGTAAAAGATTGCTTCAGCTTATCCAATTTTGACTTTGGACCGACTAACACCCATCTAGATCTGTAAACTTTGGACTACAAAATCCTTCTAGGACTTTATAGTCCACCTGAGAAGTTTTAGGGGTACACAAATTATCAACTATGCACACATAGTATGCCAGGAAGATGGATTATATAGGCAAATCATGGTGCAGTATTGTCTATAGAGCCCTGTGTCTGAAATTTACTAACATTTATATTTCCACATCATATCTTTTGAAGTTTGCAAATGGAAAACAATGGATACCATATTTACTAAAGTACATATTGGATTGTTATGAAAAATAACAATTACCCTGTATGAAACATCATAATTTATTTATGTCTAAATTGAAGTTATTATAGTATCAATCTTTTAAGGATCTTGGGTGATATTTTATGCATGAACAAAATATTGTGTCCTCTGCTCACCAATGAAATAAAAAACAAACTATGTGGAAACTGTGGTCAAACAGATAGTATATTGGCTTAGACAGTGATTACACCTGTCAGCATGCTTCAGTGCAGAGGTTCAATACTGGAAAAGTGGCAACCAAAAAACACAGTACAATTCTGTGGAGCAAAATAATATTGACCTTTACTGGGTATTTGTCTGATTTTTCCCCAAAGCATACTCCAAAGAAGCCAAAATGTCAATAATTTGTTATTTGTATTGTTAATATACATACAGTATATACATACAATGTTTATAGCCTTAAACATACAACACTTGTACACACTGTATCTTGGCAAAGGCCGACAAGGCATGAAAAGAGTCCCCGCCTACACTTTTAGTGTAGTGCCAGTCTTATGGGGAGGACTGGGCCAGGAGGCAAATCAGTCTGGCGCCCCCATAAAGCATCCACACTGCTGCTGGTATATGGGTGGCCAGCGTTCCGCAACTGTGGGGGGGGGGGGGGCGCCGCTTCTAGTTTTGACTGTCCTATCATCACAGTGGACCTCTCACCTGAGTTCTCAGCTACAGAGACACAAATGGCATGTCGGGAAGCTGAAACTGTCTGGAGGAGAAAGTCAGCTGAAGGGCGCGGGCCAGTAGAGTGAAGGGGGAGGAGCTCTCCATTGTGTGAGGAGACCCCATGTCGGGAGAGGTGCAGTAGAGACACGTGAAGGGAGCCAGGCAGGTTGTAAGTACCCATGCTGAAAGGAAAACCACACTAGTTGAGGGGAAATTGCAGGACAACTACCTAGCTGCGACGTGACTCCTAATCTGGGTAGTAGGGATGGTGCAAATGCAAGGAAGACTGAGATAGTCAGTTATACTTAGGAGGTAGGTAGTAATACTTTCCTGCAAACCTTTGGGTGATCACAATCTAATATATATATACTGTATATACTAGAAACCTAGGGCTTTCGAGCTTGCAATGATACATATGGCAGTTAAATATTAGGAAATCTTCATATTTGCTTTTAATATAGGGATGGTGCAGACACAAGAGACACTGACATGGTCACCTATACCTGGCATGTATGTAGTAGGACTCTCCTGCAATCCTTTGCTTGTCTCAGTTGTACATGTTAAGGAATCTTAATTTTTATTTCTGTTGATTGCTGATGAGAAAAATAAACAGATGGTTTTATTTGTTCCTGCACGCAATACTTCCTTTGCTCAATGGCTGGACCTCATAACTTCATTACTGTGCTACATGTTTTCTGCTGCACCACTGGCATGGTTATATCCTCTTAGTCCGCTCCATAAATTTTGCAGAAATTTGTGCTTAAGGTAGATCTATAGGCAACATTTTCATTTTGGATAGAGTAAGGGAGGGTTATAGCCCCTGTCAGTTTATTTTTTGCCATCCCTGTCCCATTGCGGAGATTTCCTTTAATTTCCTGCCCAATAGCCAAACAGGAAGTGAGATGAAATCTTTACAAATTAATGGAATCAATTGCCACACCACCAAGGCCCTCAGAACTAGTGTCCCCATGTGAATTTTTCAGGGCAGGTCTTAAACAGGAAAAGGTGTGGCCTTGACAGGAAAAGGTGGGTCATATTTAAATTAGGGTTTGCACAAGTTTATTCAGGCCTAGGGCAGCACATAAACCTGAATACACCACTGTATACAAGTAGAACAAATAATTTTTATTTTAGGCCAGGGGTGCTCAACTTGTGACCCTCTAAGCCGGGGATATGCAATTAGCGGACCTCCAGCTGTTGCAGAACTACAAATCCCATGAGGCATAGCAAGGCTCTGACAGCCACGATCATGACACCCAGAGGCAGAGGCATGATGGGATTTGTAGTTTTGCAACATCTGGAGGTCCGCTAATTGCATATCCCTGCTCTAAGCCCTCTGATGTGGCCCTTGACCTAAAACTGAAGTTTTGTTATGCTTTCAGAAAGTGCACTACATCTAGAAGATATAATACCTGTCAATGGCAAATAGCAGCTAACCTGCTGAAAACCTGCAGGTGCAGTGCGGTTTTCAACCTGCTAAACCTTTTCCTCCAACTTTAAAAAATTCTCTTTGAACGGGGCGTGACAGGGGGTGTGTCTTATGCCTACATACTTTTGCTAATGAGTGTCCCTTGTTCCCATCTCAAAAAGTTGGTAGGTATGGAGACCCAGTCCCATGCTCCAGGGGGCCCATCACATTCTGTTTCACAGTTGGACAGGAGGGACAGCGGGGTAAGCATGTACAAGAACCAATCCTCTCCATTTTCCTAGTGCAACTGCTGCATTTAGCAGCTGCAGGAGGAAAATGTTCATTATGCTATTCATAATAAAAAATTCTTAACCATTTAAAGGGGTTGTAAAGGTAAAAAATGCTTTTCCTAAATAGCTCCCTTTACCTCAGTGCAGTCATCCTTCACTTACCTCATCCTTCGATTTTGCTTTTAAATGTCCTTATTTCTTCTTTTTTTTTTTTTAAAGTGTATTTTGTGCGTGTACTCGAGAGAGGAGCCGGACTGCAGGAGTTGGGAGTAGGCAGGCCTCCCCCAGAGGCAATTTGCCACCTTTCTCCATGCCCCGGGTGGCAATGGCGGGTGTGTGAGGGGGTCCTCCCACATAGCCCGCCCTACCTGCTCCACTTTGAAGCCCAACGGGGCAGAGGGACTCCCTATAAGGGAGTGAGAGGATCTAGCCCGCTCAACCAGCCCTGTTAGTCCTTCGCCTCTCTTTTTAGAGACCGCGTGGTCAAAGTGCGTGCATGTTAACCCAATTTCGAGTGCATGTAAGTGTGGTGGTTTTTGTGGGAGGGGGGTGGGCGTACTAAGCGCAGGCTTACCTCGCATAGCACACCCACCGGGAGCCGGGCTGAGACCACCAAACTCAATTCACATGTAGCCGAGACCGGGATCCGAACCCATAGCTGCAGAGGTGAATGGCTTGTCAGCGCAGTGCCAATTGCGTTGAGCCACCGCAGCTCCCTCCTTATTTCTTCTGAGAAATCCTCACTTCCTGTTCTGCTGTCTGTAACTCCACACAGTAATGTGAGGCTTTCTCCCTGGTGTGGAGAAAGCCTCTTGAGGGGGGAGGGGGTGAGCAGGAGTGTCAGGACACTCTCTAATTTGCAGATAAGGAAAGGAGCTATGTGTTAGTGGGAGTCCTGACACTCCTGCTCGGCCCCTCCCCAATCAAGAGGCTTTCTCCACACCAGGGAGAAAGCCTTGCATTGCTGTGTATAGTTACAGACAGAAGAACAGGAAGTGAGGATTTCTCAGAAGAAATAAGGACATTTAAAAGCAAAATAGAAGGATGAAGTAAGTGAAGGAGGACTGCACTAAGGTAAAGGAAGCTATTTAGGGAATTTTTTTTACCTTTACAACCCCTTTAATTTCATTGTGGCCTGCAACTGGTTACCAAATCACTTAAGTGGCCCTTGTTCTTCAAAAGGTTGAGCACCTCTGTTTTAGGCCTCGTACACACGACCGAGTTTCTCGGCAAAAACCAGCAAAAAACTTGCTGGGATTTTTTTTTTGCCGAGGAAACCGGTCGTGTGTACATTTTTAGACGAGGAAACTGTCGAGGATCCCGTCGAGCCAAAGAGAGAGCATGTCTTCTTTTTGCTCGACGGGAATGGAGAAACTTGCCTTGTCGAGTTCCTCGACAGCCTAACAAGGAACTCGTTGAGAAAAACAATGTGTCTCGCCCGTCGAGTTCCTCGGTCGTGTGTACGAGGCTTTAGGCTTTTTTCCTGCTATAAAGCAACGGTTCTGAATTGAGAGTTGGCTACTGGGACAGAGAAGAATGATTTGCAGCTTGTAGCCAAACTATTCTTGAGGAAAATTGCAAATTTTCTATATGCTTTTCATTATTATATATATATATATATATATTTTTTATTAGGGGGTACAAGTAATTACACAACTTCTGTTTTAAGATGGCATCTGTTTTTTGGGGAAGCACAGAAAACAAGCCTATTACCACTAAAATGTATCCATGGAGCTGTGTTATATATTTATTTGTAGCCAAACTAATCTTGCGGAAAATGCCTTTTCCTCAGTATGCCTTGAATCATAACCTAGAATACCTGAAGTCAATCATGTTATGATTTTCTTCTTAATCTGTGAATTATTTGTTCCTGGCTATGAGCCATTAAGAGAATAATGTTCCACATGAAATACTCCAATATTATTTATAACTTTAATCACAAAACGGCTAATTGAGTTTAATTAAAGCTGTTAAGCACTAAATGAAAATGTACAAAAATTAAGTTAAAACGTGGTATTATCTGACCTTTAGAAAGAACTGAAAGGCAGGTCACAATTATCATTTGTTGAATAGAAAATGGAAGCAACATCATTCACACTTCCCACAATATGTCACAGAAGATAATTCTGCAAATTTCTGTACATGTCACAACATTTAGAATGAAAAAACTTTCATTACTAAGGAATAACAAAGGCTAATTATAGGAGTATTGTGACTTAAATTATATTGAATTGAAATACTAGCTGAAATTAGAATGCAATATATAGAAATTTGTTTTAAATATCAATAATATTACAGGCAGTCCCCAAGTTACAAACATTCGACTTTTCTGGCCTGCACAGAGTCCTGGCCTCAACGCGAACACCTTTGGGAAGAATCACAGCGAAGACACTGCGAGCCAGGCCTTCTCTTCCACATCAGTGCCTGACCTCACAAATGTGCTTCTGAAAGAATGGTCAAACATTGCCATAGACACACTCCCAAACCTTGTGGACAGTCTTCCCAGAAGAGTTGAAGCTGTTATAGCTTCAAAGGATGGGCCAACGCAATATTGAACCCTACGTACTAAGACTGGAATGCCATTAAAGTTCATGTGCATGTAAAGGCAGGTGTCCCAATACTTTTGGTAATATAGTGTACATACAACACATACTTACAATGGAGGGAGACAACAGCAAGTGAAAGGAAATCTACTCATAGGAAGGGAAATTCACTCCTGTAAGGCCCCGTACACATGACCGAGTTTCTCGGCAGAATTCAGCCAGAAACTCGGTTCAGAGCTGAATTCTGCCGAAAAACCCGGCCGTGTGTACACTTTCGGCCGAGGAAGCCGACGAGGACCTCGGCGAGCAAATAGAGAACATGTTCTCTATTTCCTCGTTGTTCTATGGGAGAACTCGGCCCGCCGAGCTCCTCGGCGGCTCCAGGACTGAACACGCCGAGGAACTCGATGTGTTTGGCACGTCGAGTTCCTCGGCCGTGTGTACGGGGCCTAAGAGTTATCATGGGAAAAAGGTATCTCCACTGAAGGTTTTTTACCAATCCTTGTTTCCACAACAACCCAAAACTTTAAAAATCCAATTATCACAGGGACAGAACATGAGGTGAAATCTTCAGAGGCACAGACAGCAAAACAAATGTTACAGGGGTGTTACCCCTTCCCTATGCTATCCAAAAAAAACAAAATATAATTTTTTGGGCTGGAGTTAAGCCTCGTACACACGCTCGGTTTTCTTGGCAAGAACCAGCAAGAAAACTGCTGTCAGAGCTTTCTGGCCGAGTAAACCATGCGTGTGTACGAGGCTTTGAGGTTTCTCGTCAAGAAAACTGCCCAGAATCTAGACGAGAAAAATAGAGAACATGTTCTCTATCTTCTCGTTGTGAGATTCTCGGCAGTGTTTTCCTGCCAAGAAACACAATCGTGTGTATACTTACCTCTTCATGGAAACCCGCACATGCTCGAAATGACTTTGACGCATGCGCGGTAGCTTCCAAGGCATAGGTAGGGTGTAGTAAGATGGCAGCGACGGCATCGAATTTGACGAGTGCATGCTCGTCGATGACGTCACCGCGTTCGTGCCATTCAAAAGAACGGCGGTTCTTTTGAATAGAGTGTCTGTACACTCGGCTGGCAAGAGATTCTTGCCAAGAATTTCGTCAGGAAAAACAAAGTTTTTTTCCTGATTCGATTCTGCACCGTGTGTACAGGGCTTCACACTTTTCATTGGAAAAATGGCAGAAAGCCATACATATCAATAGTACATCAACATCATGTATCATTGGGAAAATGCCCCAAAAATATTGAACCGCTGGTATCTGACCCCATCCAGACTCTCCAAAATATTTCCCACCTCATCCCTCACCTGCTGGAGATGTAATACCCACACAGGCAATTTAGTACATACACTGTGGGGAATGTAATGCCGCGTACACACGACTTTTAATGTCATGGAAAAAACAATGGGCTAGATTCAGTTAGCTGCGCCCCTTCTTACGGTGGCGCAGCGTATCGTATTTACGCTGCGCCGCCGTAAGTTTGAGAGGCAAGTGCTGTATTCACAAAGCACTTGCATCCTAACTTACGGCGGCGTAGCGTAAATGGGGCCGGCGTAAGCGCGCCTCATTCAAATGATGATGAGGGGGGCATGTTTTATTTGCGTATCTAGCTAATTTGCATACTCGACGCGGAATTCGACGGAAGCGCCACCTAGCGGTAAAAAAAAATGCAGTTTAGATCCGACGGCGTAAGAGACTTACGCCTGTCGGATCTAATGGATATCTATGCATAACTGATTCTAAGAATCAGGCGCATAGATACGACCGCCCAGACTCAGAGATACGACGGCGTATCTGGAGATACGCCGTCGTATCTCGTTTGTGAATCTGGGCCAATGTTTTTCTCAACGTGATTCTTGTCAAGCCTGCCTTGCATACACACGATCGTGAAAAAAAAATGCTTGAGCAAAGCGCGGTAACGTACAACACGTACGGCGGCACTATAAAGGGGAAGTGCTATTCGGATGGTGCCACCCTTTGGGCAGCTTTTGCTGATTTTGTGTTGGTAAAAGTTTGGTGAGAGACAATTTGCGCGTTTCAGTCTTTGTGCTTTTCAGTCTGTTACAGCGTGACGAATGTGCTATCTCCATTACAAACGCTAGTTTTACCAGAATGAGTGCTCCTGTCTCATAACTTGCTTCTGAGCATGCATGTTTTTTTCCCGTCGTTAAAGCCTACACACGACCGTTTTTCACAACTTGAAAAACAACATGTAAAATTAGAGCATGTTCTAAATTTTTAATGCTCATTTTTCACATTGAGAAAAATGCTCTGGAGCCTACACACAGTCGTTTTTAATGACCGATTTAAAAAATAGCATTTTTCTCGTCATAAAAATCGGTCGTGTGTACGTGGCATAAGACTTTATCTGGAAAACTATCTCCTTCTTTATCGTGTCTCTCACAGGAAACTTAAAGTGGAGGTTCACCCTCAAAACAATTTCTGACATCACACGGAGCCGCGCCATCCTACCGACAGAATGCCGGTGTTTTTTTTTTTCTTTCTTAGCACATACCTCTTAATCACGAAAAAACCCGAACGTCGGTGCGGCTCTATCCGGCGCCTGCGCACCGACGTTCGGGTTCTGTCAGCAACCTGTGACGCGCAGTAAGCGCCGTTCGGAAGCCTGTCAATCACAGGCAGTGCTTGGGAACGCCCACTCCCGCGGGATTGCCGTGAGGTCAAAATCGTGATTAAGAGGTATGTGCTGAGAAAAAAGAAAAAACACCGGCATTCTGTCGGTAGGATGGCGCGGCTCCGTGTGATGTCAGAAATTGTTTTGAAGGGTGAACCTCCACTTTAAAGACACTCACACCTGAAACTGCCTTATTAGGTCTAAACCTAGACCTCTTCCCACCTCAACATAGAGTTATAGGCCCGGATTCACATACATTGGCGCATATTTATGCCGGCGTAGCGTATCGAAGATACGCAACGCCGACGCAGCGCAGAGAGGCAAGCACAGTATTCACAAAGCACTCGCTCCCACTCGCTCTCAAATCTATGCTGGTTTAAGCCAGCGTAGGTGGAAGTGGGCGTGAGCCATGCTAATGAGGCGTGACCCCATGCAAATGATGGGCCAAGCGTCATAGAAGTACTTAAAACTAACTGCGCATGTGCCGTCCTGTGGCCGCATCCCAGTGCGCATGCTCAGAATCACGTCGAAACAACTGCCTAAGATACGTCGAATCACTGCCTACAACGTGAACGTAACCTATACCTAGCCATATTCACGTACTACGTAAACGACGTAAAATACGACGGCTGTGTTCCCTGGTCCATACCTTTGCATGACTTGCGCCTCCTATATGGGGAATAACTTTATGCCGGACGTACGACTTACGCAAACCGCGTATATTATGCGCCGGGCACAAGTACGTTCGTGAATAGGCGTATCTCCCTCATTTGCATATGTGCATTGAAAATCAATGGGAGCGGCAAATGCGACCAGCGTAAATATGCGCCTACAATACGACGGCGTAGGCAAGTTACGTCGGTCGTAGGAAGCCTATTTTCAGGCGTATTTAGTTTTGTGGGCACGGCGCACAGATACGACGGCGCATAGTTACACTTACGCAGCGTATCTCGAAATACGCCGGTGTAAGTGCTTTGTGAATCCGGGCCATAGTTTCTAATATCCTAATAGCAGCAAGACTCACCATAACTAAATTATGGAAATCTACTTTAGCACCTAACCTATGAGATGGTATTTTGAGACTAAATACATAGGCTCACTATGAAATAATGCTAGCGCACAAAAAGGGTTCCACAGTTAAATCCCTTAAAAGCTGGAATTAATGGATCTTACACCCTAGAACTATTAAATGTGTTCCTGAGCCACTAACTTCTCCAAGGTAGCTTGATGAATAAGGTAACTTCCAACCATCCCTCTTTCCCACCTCTTCTTTCTTCCCTCTTCTTCCTTTTGTTTTACTACACTAAGCTACAATCCCTTGTTTACAGTGTGATCCTGTTGGGGTAAACAGGGATTATATACAGTGGGTATGGAAAGTATTCAGACCCCCTTAAATGTTTCACTCTTTGTTATATTGCAGCCATTTGCTTAAATCATTTAAGTTCATTTTTTCCTCATTAATGTACCCCATATTGACTGAAAAACACAGAATTGTTGACATTTTTGCAGATTAATTAAATAAGAAAAACTGAAATATCACATGACCCTTTGCTCAGTATTTAGTAGAAGCACCCTTTTGATCTAATACAGCCATGAGTCTTTTTGGAAAAGATGCAACAAGTTTTTCACACCTGGATTTGGGGATCCTCTGCCATTCCTCCATGCAGATCCTCTCCAGTTCTGTCAGATTGGATGGTTGGATGCAGGGCCGCCATCAGGGGGGTACAGGCAGTACACCTGTAAGGGGCCTGGAGGGGCCCAGATGGAAACCCCCCCTTTTTTTGTAAGGGGCCCGGATGGCAACCCCCCTTTTTTTTTTATTTATTTTTATAATTTTTATATATATATGAATGGCCTGCGGCCATTCCTGAGTAAGCTCTGCACTGGTGGTTCCCCGAACCCGCAGATCAATCAGCTGTAGGAGACAGTCCTGTTGATTGCTGGACTTTCTTGGGTGCCTGGAAGCCTTCTTCACAAATGCAGTGGAAATGTTTTTTATGGTATTAAGTTCATTTTTATGGCAAAGAGCAACTTTGCAATTAATTGAAATTCATATGATCACTCTTCATAACATTCTGGAGTATATTCAAATTGCCATCATAAAAATTGAGGCAGCAGACTTTGTGAAAATAAATATTTGTGTCATTCTCAAAACTTTTGGCCAATGCTGAGCACAGATTTTATGTGTTATATGTAAAAGTTTATATTCATTTACTCAAAAATCTCACTCTTAAGATTATTATTTTTTGTGTACAATAATGCAGAACCTGCGAGCTAAGGTGTAATTTTAATGCAACTTCAATCATAGCTCTTGTAGAACAACTTGCAGAACTGTGTTTGGTAGGTACCACTCACTGAACAATAAATCAGCAGCATCTTACAGAAAGAGGTAACATGGAACCAATAAAAATCAAAGCTGTACAATCTAGCAGAGTGTTCTTCCTCGCTGTGCAGTGTGGCAGATGTGTTTAAATCACAAAAATGGCTAAACAGAAAAATAAATAATTTTACACAAAAACAATAATGTGATTTACCAATAGCAGGCATAAAATCTGGGCAGAAAGGGCAATCCAAGCTTGCCATACTAGGATGCCCGTCTACAAGGCTAGCAAGAAATGTGGGCACCTGGCTGTAGGTAAAGACTAGAAGTAGAGAAAAAAAATGAAAGGAAGGGAAACAGAAGAAGAGCAGAAACAGGGCGAGGGGAGGAAGAAGAAGTAGGGAAGGGGGCGAGCAGGAAGGGGCAGTTTCCATTGTATGGCTCAGAACTAGATAGAAAAATAGGTGTTTATAAATAGCTAAGTATATTAAAGCCAAGGTTCCAGAAGTTTAAGAAATCTAGGCTGGGAGTCAGTGAGAATGCTGGAAACCTTCTCATAATCAAGCAGCCTATTCATGTACAATTTAACTGCTGCTAGATCTACTCTAGGTTTCTTCCAAAAACAGTAGTAAGCTTTTTTTAAGTATCTGCGAGGCCCGGAAGGACCTGGGTGACACAGAAGCACCATTTCAGCATCTTTAGGACTTTTTTAAAGGTGCAAGCACCAGGGATTTCCTTTTCATTTTTACATCATCCCCAGATAGTCATTGCCTGAACAATTTATGATAATGAGCCCCCTGCATAAATCCAATAATAAAGAAAGCTCAATAATTAAACACAATAAGAAAGACAAACATTAGTGACTACATTTTTTTAGTTACTTTTAGTCACTAGATGTATACCATATGTTCATATTAGGTATGGTTATCGGATATCCTATAATATTTTTTCAACAAATAAAGATTGATTAAGTTAGCATATATAAAGTATTAATAGTAGGAGATGAATAAACAACATTTATGGGTGGAATGGTCCTGATTTTGATTGGATTAATTGTTATTAAGGGCGGATAATGGGGTATTTAGGAGGAGGTTACGTATGTAGTCATGTGACCCCTGATGACGGCATACGTTTGCTGACACAACGTGTATGTCGGGACTTTCCAGAACATGTAATTTCTGGCTTATGGAATGCAGGAGGAGCCCAAAACGACATTCCTAATGATGCTCATTTTTATTTGTCGTGTAAGTGCGATTTATTTTTTTCTCTACAATAAACATTTGAAATATTACACCATGAGGGGATCTCTTATGTCTCCCCCTTGCTAATAAGGTTTGCAAAGGACAATTTAAAGATACAGGAATGCTTTTTAGGATGTGTTAAGTTGTAATTGTCCAAAAGACCCAGTACGTCAATGAAGGATCAACTATAATTATTATTTGGGGACACACTTACCTAAAGCAATTTTGATCTTCTTTAACTACTTTCCACCCGGCCACTGTACATATACGGCCGGGTAGGTGCTTCCTCATGAGTGGACATTTCACGAACGTCCCTCAGAAGGAGAAGGATCGCGCAGCACGCGTAATATGTGCTCGTGTCACCCGGACACGGCGCATCTCTGATCGGCAGGAGGGCTCTGTGATTGGCCCTCCTGATCACATGATGGCTGTGTCCAATCACAGCCATCATGTGATGTAAATAGAGAACCGGTTGCTAGGTGATTGGCTCTCCTCTCCTCACACAAAAGTTGTCAGTGAGGAGAGGAGAGTGGATCTCTGCAGCCGGCCTGTGATCAGTGAGTATGAGCTGTTTTAAAGCAACGAAAAAAACATTTAAAATTCCAATAACATGTTGACGCTTTTATAAGATTTTAGTTATTGGGTTTAGATTTACCAAAATTCGTTTTGCAGATAGGTTTCATCCCCAGTGTTGATTTAAATGCATGTACCCTTAACGCTAATTTATTATGTGTAAATGAACTAAGGGCAGTAGAAGCATCTATTACAATTTCATCTAAAAATTATACTCTCCCAAAGCCCATTTAATGCATAAAAACTCACACTATAACTCATAACAGATAATGATCAAAGTAAAACAGTTTGAATCACAATTTGATCTTTATCTCCATAATGACAAACATTTAACTTCTTTGAAGCAGTGTTAATAAGACAAATGTACTTTGATCTTCTAAATAACGCATAGCAACCTCTGGGATTGAAGTTGATTGTCTGGTATGTTTGGGGTTTAATTTTACATATTATGACTATCAAGCAAGTCTTAATTTTCATCTCATACATCTCTTTATTTAATAAGGTTTTTTTACATATTGCTACAGACCTGGATTTAAATGAGAAATGAGATACAAAGTCAGTGAGATCTATATAACAATAACGCTAACAAGTTTTAACCATTCTTCTTATATCAGATACACACGTGCATTATTTTGCACACATTTGTAGCTCACAAATTTTCTTTATTTGGAGGGACTGTCCTTCTTTTGGAACCCAATAACCCAATGTCCCTCTTTTTCCTTAGTCTTTGCTCTTTCTGTATTCAAGATTGATTGAATGTCTCAAGAGCATTTTAATGCTTTTAGAACCAATAACTTTAAAAATACATTATCACATTTATAAACATAATATCAAATGTAAGCCATCCTACTTATGTCCTCATCTAACATTTAATCGCTATCATATCAATATTTACAGTATCTCACAAAAGTGAGTACACCCCTCAAATTTTTGTAAATATTTTATTATATCTTTTCATGTGACAAAACTGAAGAAATTACACTTTGCTACAATATAAAGTAGTGAGTGTACAGCTTGTATAATTTGCTGTCCCCTCAAAATAGCACAACACATAGCCATTAACCGCTGGCAACAAAAGTAAGTACACCAGTAAGTGAAAATGTCCTAATTGTCCTAATGTCCTAAATGTCCTAATTGAGCCCAAAGTGTCAATATTTTGTGTGGCCACCATTATTTTCCAGCACTGCCTTAACCCTCTTGGGCATGGAGTTCACCAGAGCTTCACAGGTTGCCACTGGAGTCCTCTTCCACTCCTCAATGACGACATCATGAAGCTGGTGGATGTTAGAAATCTTGCGCTACTCCACCTTCTGTTTGAGGATGGCCCACAGATGCTCAATAGAGTTTAGGTCTGGAGACATGCTTGTCCAGTCCATCACCTTTACGCTCAGCTTTTTTAGAAAGGCAGTGGTCGTCTTGGAGGGTCGTCTTGGGGTCGTTATCATGTTGGAATACTTCCCTGCTGCCCAGTCCCTGAAGGGAGGGGATCATGCTCTGCTTCAATATGTCACAGTACATGTTGGCATTCATGGTTCTCTCAATGAACTGTAGTTTCCCAGAGCTGGCAGCACTAATGCAGCCTTAGAACATGACACTCCCACCCCCATGCTTGAATGTAGGCAAGACACACTTGTCTTTGTACTCCTCACCTGGTTGCCGCCACACACGCTTGAAACCATCTGAACCAAATATGTTTATCTAGGTCTCATTTGACCACAGGACCTGGTTCCAGTAATCCATGCCCGTAGTCTGCTTGTCTTCAGCAAACTGCAGGCTTTCTTGTGTATCATCTTTAGAAGAGGCTTTACTTCTAGGACAACAGCCATGCAGACCAATTTGATGCAGTGTGCGGCATATGGTCTAAGCACTGACAATCTGACACCCCCCCCCCTCCACCCCTTCAACCTCTGCAGCAATGCTGGCAGCACTGTTATGTCTATTTCCCAAAGACAACCTGTGGAAATGATGCTGAGCACATGCACTCATCTTCGACCATAGCGAGGTCTGTTCTGAGTAGAATTTGTCTGGTTAATCCGCTGTATGGTCTTGGCCACCGTGCCGCAGCTCAGTTTAAGGGTCTTGGCAATCCTCTTCTAGCCTAGGCCACCTTTATGTAGAGCAACATTTTTTTTTCATGCATGTATAGTTAAACTAGGAGTCTACAGTTTTTGGAGAGCCTGGCTTGCTTCCAGCATCTTTGTGTCTGCTGTTGGTGTGACCATTAGCCTCAAATCAAGAGGTAATATACCCCTTACCTCCCTTGGGATACTCAGAGTCTTCAGCTGCTGATTATCTCAGAGAAAAGCGTTAAATGGTGTTTATATTCGCTCTACGATACTGATATAAATGCTAATGATAGAACAAGTAAATCATAAAAGTATTCATATAGATACCATTTAACAGTTGTGATTAAATGTTAAATGGGGACATATACGTATGATGGCTTACCATTCATATTATGTTTAGATATGTGATCATTTCATTTTAAAGAAATTGGTTAAGATACATTTTTTGTAAATCTGTACATTGTAGCCTGGGTACCTTAAAAATCCACTTAACACAAAATTTTCAATTTTGGGTATTTATAGCTCAGATGTAGTACTATAAAAAACCCGTTCTCTTCACCTGGAATCGTTTCTCCTTTTGGTCTGATGCATTGATCTGTATTTAATTTTTGAATTTGTTATTTTGAAAAGTTAGTATAAAGGAAAGGTGGTTCAAGGGAAAGTAACTGGGGGGGCATGGCAGAGGTGTGTTCTTTGTGTCCTTTATCAGCACACTTCCAGCTCAAAGGTATCCCTTGTGCTCATCTCACAAAGTTGGCAGGTATGCCATAGTAATTGGAGGGACGTGCAGTGACGTCATCGCGTTCAGGAGGAAGGGCTCCGTTCATGTGTTCGCCGGCCGGCAACAAACACTTTTAAATGCTTGCTTATTTCTTTGAAAATGTGAGTAAATTTTTTACTGTCTATTTTAATTAAAAAGTTATTTTGCGGAATTACACTATATTTGCCATTTTTATACATGATCGTAAGTTGGTGTGCTGTCACGTCTGCTGAGCCAAGGTGTGGATTCCGATCCAGGGAGCGAGATCTCTCCCCAAAGGCCGTGGCTGGGTTATAGACGACTGCTGTTTTATGCAGCCTATCTGGTAAGCTGCTTGTATTAACTGGTGGTGGGCTCTCACGGAAGTGTGCTGTGAAATCACGGTGGTGATAGGAATACTCCATGTGTAGCAGACTTATGCCTATTTTGGAAGCACCATAGACTTTCTTTCCATCGAACCAGTCCCTGCAGAGAACCAATATTATATATGGACTATTGATCATACTGAGTCCGGGTGCTATGGCGCAGCTCTAAACCCCCCTTTGTTTCCCCAAATTTCTCTAGTGCATACTGCACAAGAGCTGCTGCCTCCCCAATTTATTTATTTCTATGTCTGGGTGATATGCCAACCGATCGCCATTGACCATTCGTTTTGTGACAAGCGCAATTTTTTCTGTTACTATGCCATAGTAATTAACACATAGGGCTTCAAAGATCGCTCCAAAAACAAATGTCCAGAAACACACAGCAGAAGGACAGCAGACCTGACAGAGTGTCATTGGGGGCTGTCTGTAAGAATGCCGTGGAGGAGGAGCAGACGCTACAAAAACAACAGTGGATTTGCTGGGCAGGTAAGAATTTTAATTGCAGTTAACCCAGCACTTAGTAAGAGAGGAAAGAAATATCATAGTGGGAGATCCTCTTTAATGCAGGATCTGATTGTATATTAATTAATTTTAGAACTCTCCTGATGAAGCGACTCTGTCGCAAAACTAGTTGAGATCCCCCTCACGTGACCCCTACCTCCACCGGGATCTTCCCACCAAGGGATAATCTAACATTGGTGATTTGTACGGCTTGTCGCGCTGTCTGTACTGTGATTCATTGTTTATATTGTTTTTGTTGTTTTTTTATATCTCTTTGATATTATGTCAATAAATGTATACCCTTTACCCCGTACCTCTACAGTCCTACTGCCCCCCCCCCTTTTTCAGCTTTTGCTGTTGGTCTTTTGGGTCTGGGGTTCCCTTAAGCCCTATCTCTATTCAAATTGATCTTCAGGATGACGGTACTATTAATTTTATATGCTCTTTATTAAGAGGCTAACAAATAATTCAATGCAGGACGTCTGTCAGGTACATATTGCGATCCGTTCCCCCATTATGGAGATTCACCCTGTCTATCGGTCCCGTTTACCATTATAACCAACAAAGGTTGATTAGGTGAAAGTGAAAGAAAATACAAAATTTTGTGTTGTCACCAGAACAAGAATAGAGAGAAAATCTTCCAATGAGGACACAAGTTTTAAAGACCCCGATGACAACCAAAGATTTTCCCAATATAAAGATATTTCCTCTGACTTCCTGTATTGGCCATAGGACAGGCAATGAAGGAAAATCTCAAACAGCCCTTTACAAAATACTTTAGGAATGGAATGCTCTACATATATGATAAGCTTTGTTACATAGTTACATAGTTAGTCAGGTTGAAAAAAGACACAAGTCTATCCAGTCTAACCACAAAAAAATAAATAAACAAACAAAATAAAAAACATAGTACAATCCCATACACCCAACTTTATACCCACAGTTGATCCAGAGAAAGGCAAAAAACCCCAGCAGAGCATGATCCAATTTGCTACAGCAGGGAAAAAAATTCCTTCCTGATCCCCCGAGAGGCAATCGGATTTACCCTGGATCAACTTTACCTACAAATCTTAGTACTCAGTTATATTCTGTACATTTAGGAAAGTATCCAGACCTTTCTTAAAGCAATCTACTGAGCTGGCCAGAACCACCTCTGGAGGGAGTCTGTTCCACATTTTCACAGCTCTTACTGTGAAGAAACCTTTCCGTATTTGGAGATGAAATCTCTTTTCCTCTAGACGTAAAGGGTGCCCCCTTGTCCTCAGGGTTGACCGTAAAGTGAATAACTCAACAGCAAGTTCACTATATGGACCCCTTATATATTTGTACATGTGGACCATATCCCCCCCTAATTCTCCTCTTCTCAAGAGTGAATACATTTAGTTCTTCTAATCTTTCCTCATAGCTGAGCTCCTCCATGCCTCTTATCAGTTTGGTTGCCCTTCTCTGCACTTTCTCCAGTTCCCTGATATCCTTTTTGAGAACTGATTCCCCAAAATTGGACTGCATATTCCAGATGAGGTCTTACTAATGATTTGTACAGGGGCAAAATTGTATCTCTCTCTCTGGAGTCCATACCTTTCTTAATACAAGAAAGGACTTTTCTCACTTTGGAAACCGCAGCTTGGCATTGCATGCCATTATTGAGCTTATGATCAACTTTGTGACCCATCTACCTTCATCAGTTTGGCCATTTTAACTTTATCAAATTGTCATTTGTATGCTTGCATATTTGCAGAGAGCAGTTTTGTTAAAGGAGTTGATGAGCCATTTATGCTGTTCTTTTTTATTTTTTTACCTGCCTTGAGTTTGCAATCTGTAAAACTTGGGGAGAAAGCATTTTTTTTTCTCCAATAACTTTTAATTAGTGAGGAGATACCAGGTATAAGGGCAATAGACCATTACTAAAGGCAAAAATGCTGTTCATTTTGCAAGAAAACTATCTCTTAGGTCGGGTTCACACTGGTACGACACGACAGTCGCACAACTGTGGATCCGACTTTGCCCTGCGACTTCAGTCCGACATCCATCCGACTTCAATGAATGGGGATCCGAGTTTGATTCTGACAATACCAGGCACGTTGTGTCTGGTATGAATCTTTAGGGGAAACTCCACATCAAATAAAAAAAATGACATGGGATTCCCCCTCCAGGACCATATCAGGCCCTTCAGTCCCCCCAAAATCCATTCCAGACTCTTATCTAAGCACGCAGCTCGGCAGATCAGGAAAGGGGGTGGGGACGAGCGAGCGCCCTCCCCCTCCTGAACCATAGCAACATGCACTCAACATAGGGTGTGGGTGCTTTGGGGCAAGGGGTCCCTGCACCCCCCACCCCAAAGCACCTTGCCCTTATGTTTATGAGGATAATGGCCTCTTCCCGACAACCCTGGCAGGTGGTTGACAGTGTCTGTGGGTGGGGGGGCTTATTGGAATCTGAAAGCCCCCATATCCCAGCCCCCCATCCTATGTGACTGAGTATGGGGTACATTGTACCCCTATCCATTCACCTAAAAAAGTGTAAAAAATAAAAACAATACACAGATTTTGACAAAGCAATTTAATAAATCAGCTCTGGCATCTCTTTCGATTTCTTCTACATCCTCCAGGGATGTCTTCTCCTTCTGCTGGTTCTTCTCCCCTCTCTGGTTCTTATCCTCTCTGCACTGTCTTCTCCCTCTTCTGCCAAGTCTCCTCTCTGCACTGTCTTCTCCCTCTGTTCTTCCTTTGATCTTCTCTTAACGCTCTCTCCTGCTCCAAGGCTAGGTGTACGGTGGGCCATTACTTATAAAGGCATGGGGCAGGGCCACCGGCTGATGCAACGTTACCGCCCCATTATGCCCCGGGCAGTGACGTCACAAGGGGGGGGGACTCCAGGTGATGTCACCTGGTGGCCCTGCCCCATGCCTGTTGATATTCAATGGGCTGAAGTAAGATCAAAGTCAGACCAAAGTAGTGCAGGTTTCTTTTTCAATGTCGGACCGACTTGTGTCGGACCAGTTAAGATGGCTTTCATAGGGAACCATTGATTTGCACACGTCATGCAACATGAGCTCCCAATGTCGGAACAATTGCCATACAAGTGTGAACCCGGCCTTTGTTTAGCAAATGAGGTGAATCTCAGCTTACTTCCATCAGCTAATCATGTGCAAGCAAAACTTGTTTTTTTTTGTTTCCTTGTAGGTATTTGGGTATACTTTACAAAGAGAATTTTCACCACATTCACTAAGCTAAGGGGTACATTCCTTTGCAAAGTTAGCAACCTATTTACCTTTATTTTTCAATATGTTTTTATTTTGTTTTAAGAAATCCATGACAACAATTAGAACACACTGTCACAGAAGTACCCAAGTGAGTTGGGTAATGAAAGAGGGTATTAGATATAAGGTAGAAGAAGTATGGTATAGGCAGGTATGGAATCTCAATATGGAGCAACTAAGTAAATAACTTGAAATTAAATTGAAATAAATTAAATTGAAATAGGCACCAATGTGTGTATAAATACTTATGCGCTGCTATGTAGGTACACAGAATAACATAAAATACCCTATACCCAATTTTTATAACTAAATAGTGCGCTTATTCAAAGAAGCTCTGTGTCATATATATCAATGCCATAACATGAAAATAGAGATAATACTCAATGAATCAATAATTCACATCCAATTTACAATGTTGGCAATTTGATCAAAACAATAAATATCAAAAATTTTCATTTAAAATAATAGTCCAATAAATTGTGCAGGTACTTCATCCACAGAAGACTGACCCCTATTAGGTGCCCGAGTACTTTCTAAATTCGTGAATAGGTAACCTCCAACAGCCACCCTGTTACAATGCGTCTTCACCAGCAGTTCCCCTGAGATAGTCCCAACAAGGGAACCATTGGTGAAGATGGATCGTAACTCATGAAACTGTACAGAACCTGAAGACCTTTTATACATGTAAAAAGGCGCTGTTTGACCGTTCTGGTTAATCCTGAATGTGAGCGGCCAATTCACCTAAGGGTGGCTGGTAGAGTATACCTATTTACAAATTTAGAAAGTATTCGGGCACTTAAAGCGGGGTTCTGGTTGAAATTTTCACTTTTTAGCTAAAACTAAGGCCCTTTTTGTATTTGTGCAGCTTGGTTTTCTTACTTTGTGAAGTCTCTTCAGACCATGGCCATTTCCTTTGTGGGCATCTGAAGCTGCACTATTCTTCTTCCTCTATTCTGTGCATGCTGGCTACCATGCATGCACCTGCCGATCTCATAGTAGGGCGCCAATTTTCACATTTGAAATTGTCAATAAGACTGGGGTAGAGTTATACTGCAGGAAGGATGAGGGATCCAAGGAGACCATGTAGTCATAAATTTGTCCAGCAGAAGATGGGCTTTAGCGCCTATATACCTTTAGTAATTGGACCCCAAAGAGTTAAATGCACAGTGTAGTTTCCAAATGAGCCAATTAGAATCCATCTTGTGGTCTGAATTCAACACAATTAACTGTAGTTAGCTGTGGATTCCTACAATTTGCATTTCGCAATTTATTAAATACGGCCATAAGCCCATGGCCTGGCCATAAAGAAAACTTTACTCATGTGTAAAAATTGTGTGTTAAAAAATTAGGCCACAAAGCTTCTGACATGAATAATGGAATGTGTTTGGATGAATTATACATTCCAACACTTTAGAAGTGTGGTTAACAGTTCTCTTTGAGTGCTTTGTATATGCTATAAGTAATGAATAAACACCATCAATTTGTTTACATTTCTTGTTTGCAGCTGAATCTAGTCAGGCCTGACAGCAAATCTATCTTACTTACGTAAATTTGCAGTGATGCTTGTAAAACCACTAATGTTTTGTGTCACTTGTGTGAGGTAGTAAAGAGTTCTATTTAATGATAAAAAAAACAATCTTTTATATGCTGTATATACACAATATAACACAAAACAAAAATGTAACTGCCCATGAGACTTTATTGAGGTACACCACCAAAAACAAAATAATTCAAAATAACCTTCTATTAGTACATGAGATATAAAAATGTTGTATACTAATCAACGGTTATTTTAACTTACTTTGTTGTTGGTGGTGTGCCCCATTAATCACCCTGGCGGTATGATTATGTCAGATTTTTGCGACTAGAAATTAGGCGTTTTATATTGTAGGCTTGTAATTCTTAGTAATAACACACTTAAATCTGTCCAAACAAGAGTCCAGTAGACATCACGGGTATGATAAAGTTTGAAACACTAAATCATAAATTATAATATAATAAATAATTATAAAAAATAATAATATAATAATAATAAAATGAATTTCCCCACAATTCACTATCACTCAATTCTGCAAGTGTTCTAATTTATTATCAGTGTTTTCTAGCTGATCTAAAACCACTTTTGACCTAAAGGGACACTTTTTGGTTGCTATGGACAATCTCAAGTTTCCAGGCAGAAAGAACAGTATATATTATATAAAACTGCATGCAGGGCACTGGACAAAGCACTAGGGACAAAATGGAGGTGAAATGATTTCATACAGTAATGTAATCTGCAAGATTACAGTGTACTGTATGTGTTATGTTTTGTGTACTTTCTGAATTTGCCGCCAGGCTCTGCCCCCAATGCGTTGCGACGCTCGCAGGAAATGGAGCCTGGCACACAGAAGCATCAGGCAGAGGACACAGCTCACAGACACAGCGGGGGGACATCGCAGGATCCTGGTGACAAGGTGAGTATACTGCACCAGGATCCTGCAATGCAATCCCAAGTGTGGCTCGGGGTTACCGCTAATGGTACTGAAATTTAACACCGAGCCACACTATCCCATGGGCAGCTGAATTTTTGTTTTGCACTGAATTATGAGGGATGGTACACTTTGAGGTTCATTTACTAAAGGCAAATAGACTGTGCACCTTGCAAAGGGCAGTTGCTCCAGAGCTTAGAAAATTAGGTAAGCAAAGAGTACCCAATTACGTGCAAGGAAAAAAAGAAAAAGCATTTATGCTTGCACGATTGGATGATGGAAGTCAGCAGAGTTTCTGCTCATGCACTAAGCTCTGGAGCAAGTGCTCTTGCGGAGTCTTTTTCCCTTTAGTAAATCAGCCCCATTGCACATCAGATCACAATAAATATGGTATACACTATAGAACGTGTTCAACAAGGCACATGCAGTGACAGTGTACTCCAGCAACCAATTAGTATTCTGCTTACTGTCATCTACTAAAGATTAGTCTAGTCTAGTTGCGTGACAAACACCCTCCTGGAGCAGTCAATGATAGTGTATATCTTGTGTCAAGTCTGTGATGTTTTCTTAGGAGAAATAATCCAATTCAGATTTTGGAGAAGCTCGGCCCCAACGAAATGAGGGACTGCTGGGATTGCTTGTGTCACAGTCATATATCTCTAGTGAATGAAACCAGCAGATGGATAATACACACTAAAGTGTGAACCGGAAAAATATTTAAAACTTGTGTTTAAGAGGCTGAATATTTGTGTGTTCTGTTTGATGTACCCCTGTAGGGGGCAACTTTTGGTGTCTATTTACCAATGTTTCATCCACAATTCACACAACTTTCATCCAAGATTCACATGTTTTTTTCTAATTGAATCTTATCTGAAAAATGTGTAAATATTGGATAAGAGTTTTGTACATTTTGAGAGAAAACATTGATGAATGCACCATTCTACATTGCTTTGTATAGAATAAACATGGGTGAGAAAGCTCTTTGACAATTTCCTATTGACTTAAAGTGGAGGTTCACCCAAAAAATAAATTTTTAACATTACATTCAGTCGATTTGTCTTAATGACAATCGGCTGTTTTTTTCCCCCCATACATACCGTATTTTCACCGCCGCTTCCGGGTATGTCTTCTGCGGGACTGGGCGTTCCTATCTGATTGACAGGCTTCCGACCGTCGCATACTACGCGTCACGAGTTGCCGAAAGAAGCCGAACGTCGGTGCGCAGGCGCCGTATAGAGCCGCACCGACGTTATTTTTGGGTGAACCCCCGCTTTAATACTTTTTCTGTGGACTTGCACTTGTGATATTGACTTCTAGGACTGTTGAAAAGGTATACAGTAACGTGTAGGTTTATATATGTCCTGAAATTTGTTGCTGATTTCCCACAGTTTGTGATCTTCTGTTTTGATACACAGTCATTGTACTTTGTGCTTTTTAATCAAATAGATGTGGGTACCATTTATTCTTCTTTGTTAACATAGACTCTAAAGCAGCACCAACTTTCTACTGCCCTCTAATTTTTCTTCAATCTTATTTTAATAAAGTTTTCACATACAGAGAAGAACAGACATGTGTCTATAGTGCATGTCTTTACAAAATATCTTGAGTATCAACATTAAAGGGTCACTAAAGGAATTTTTTTAGCTAAATAGCCACTTAAAGACCTTAGGTGTTTTTCAGATTTGGTGTTTGCAAGACTAAAACAGTTTTTTCAGCTAGAAAATTACTTAAAACCCCCAAACATTATATATATTTTTTTCTAACACCCTAGAGAATAAAATGGCGGTCATCGCAATACTTTTTGTCACACCGTATTTGCGCAGCGGTCTTACAAGCGCACTTTTTTTGGAAAAAAATCACTTTTTTGAATTAAAAAATAAGACAACAATAAATTTGGCCCAATTTTTTTATATATTGTGAAAGATAATGTTACGCCGAGTAAAATGATACCCAACATGTCACGCTTTAAAATTGCGCCCGCTCGTGGCATGGCGTCAAACTTTTACCCTTAAAAATCTCGATAGGCGACGTTTAAAAAATTCTTTTGGTTGCATTTTTTGAGCTACAGAGTAGCTCTAGGGCTAGAATTATTGCTCTCGCTCTAACGCGCGGCGATACCTCACTTGTGTGATTTGAACACCGTTTTCATATGCGGGCGCTACTCGCGTATGCGTTCGCTTCTGCGCGCGAGCTCGTCGGGATGGGGCGCTTTAAAAAAATTTTTGGGGGGTTTTCTTATTTATTTTTATCGATTTTATTATTTTTTACACTGAAATAAAAAAAAAAAAATTATCACTTTTATTTCTATTACAAGGAATGTAAACATCCCTGTAATAGAAAAAAGCATGACAGGTCAAAAAGACCTCAGATCTCATATTTAGACTTAAATGCAAAAAAAAAAAAAAAAAAGGAAAATTTGTCATTTAAAAAAATGACAACAAAAAAATTGTCTCTTTAAGAGGCTGGGCGGGACTGACGTTTTGACGTCACTTCCGCCCAGCAGAGCTATGAGGACGGGTGGGGGCCATCTTGCCCTCACTCAAGTCCTCGCTCTCCAGGCGGCAGCATCCGATCTCCTCCGCCGCTACCGACGGCTACGGTATGCGGAGACCGCCGTTATCGTTTACACGGCCGCCCACAGAAAATATGGATACCTCAGTTGTGGCAGCGGCTGCTCCCGTTACTGAGATATCCATATTTAAAAAGAGGACGTACATTTATAATACGCGGGTCTTTAAGTGGATAGCTTCCTTTACCTTGCTGCAGTCCTGGTTTCATGTCCTCATTGTTCGTTTTTGCTTTCATGTTGCTGTAAATCCTCTCTGTTCTGGACACTTCCTGGTTGCCTGTTTCCTGATAACCACAGTACTGGGAGATTTCTCACGGTGGTCACTAATCAAGGAGGTGTGATTACTGTGTGTAAAACGAAACTGGATTGGTGCTGAGGAGTTTTAGACAAAGTATCACTGCTTTCTATTGGCTGACTGCCCTCTAGTGGCTCTCTGTACATCAGAGAACCAGGAAACAACAGCAAAAACGAAACTACACTGCAGGCACATTATATGATTGTTTTTTATCTATTTTTAATCATTTTTAAAAGCAATCAGTTAACTATTATGTCTCTATGCCCTGTAAACAGTCATTTTAGCTAAACAAATGTTTTCCTTTAGTGACCCTTTAAGGAACAATATTTAATGATATAAACAAAGGAAAGGTTATACACAATATTTTACCAATGGTATAGCACCGTATAGTGGTGTAACAGCTGTACATATTTGTACCTTTTTTGATTTAAGTTTTTATTGAATCCAACCATAGAGTTGTACATGACCAAACAGAGCCAACAGACACAAAACCATCAGTGTCCCTATAACAATACACCTTTTTTTATTATTATTCCTTTATTTTAAACAATGCTAGTAATGTGTAATGTCTTCATGTTTTTTTTTTTTTATTATACTGTATAGTATTCTCTCACTCTACATACAAATATATCTATATATCTATCTATCTATCTATATATATATATATATATATATATATATATATATATATATAGATAGATAGATAGATAGATAGATAGATAGATAGATAGATAGATAGATCTATATACACACATATATATATATATATATATATATATATATATTTGTACATATTTAATATCGGCGTATACCGCGCACTTTTTTGCCCTGAAAATCATGGGTGAGCGATATACGCCGATACCCGCTTCCCACTTCTCGCGCCGAGTTTGAACCACTGCTCCGGCATATACCGAGTGCAGTACACTCGGGTATAGTCAGACAGGCTCGGCTCCTCTCGCGGTCACATCCTGAACGTACAGGACGTGACCGCGAGAGGAGCCGAGCCTGCCCGACTATAATCGAGCGTACTGCGCTCGGTATATGCCGGCGCAGTGGTTCAGACTCAGCGCGGGAAGCGGGGATCGAGCGGGGAGGACACCGCAGAAGGACGCCGGACCCGACGAGGAGGACACCACCGAAGCCGCAGACGGACGCCGGACCCGACGAGGCCGCCGATGGACGCTGCGCAAGACACCAAAACTGTAAGTGCTAAAATGTTTTTTTTACAGGAATGCAGGTCCACTTTAGGGGTGCACGCTATACGCTGGAGCGTGCAATACCCCAATAAATATGGTAGATAGATAGATAGAGACATTCTATATGTATTCTCTGCAGTATATATATTTGTGTATATATTTCCATGTGCACTGTGTATGTGCCATTTGGGATATATCTCTTGTTACACTGAGCATGCTCAAAGATTTAGCAATTTAGGATATACCTCCTGTTACACTGAGCATGCTCAGCCACTTTGCCATTTGGGATATATATTTTGTTACACTGAGCATGCTCAGAGTCTTAGCCCTGTGACATCTGAAAAGTAAATGGTAGATAATGCACTTGGTGCTCTCAATCTCACAAAAATCAAAACCAAAACTGCATCAGTGTCCATGCAGAAAAACAGCAAAAACAAATGCTGTTTAGAAGATCAAAATAGTGCTGGTGCTGGTGCTGGTGCTGGTGCTTATGCCGAAATATTCAGCGTGAAGGTGGTGCAGAGAAGGAATTCCAATATCCTTTTGAAGTTTTAATGAGGGTGTCCCTTTACCTTACTGCAGTAAGGTAACAGCTAGTGTTGCTCACGAATATTCGCATTGCGAATATTCGACTCGAATATAGCATATTCGAGAAATCGCGCTATATTTCGAAATTCGCGGTGAATATTCGCAATTCCGAATATTCGATTTTTTACAATTTTTTTTTTTAATCAGATCACATCCTAGATATCTCCATCGACGTCTAAAAGCATTGCTGGTATCATTAGAGACCCTGGGCCGAGTAGCTGAAGCGTTCATTGAATTTTCCAGAAAGATCGCAATGCGATTATTCGGCAAACGCAATATCGCGCGATTATTTTCCTCGCCCCGATCTTCCGCATCAGAGCGATTTTTACAGTTTCATTTTTAAAACAGATCACATCCTAGTGATCTCCATAGACGTCTGAAAGCATTGCTGGTATGATTAGAGCCATTGGGCCGAGTAGCTGAAGCGATCATTTTATATTGCCGAATATTCGCAATGCGAATATTCGGCAATAGGAATATTGCGCGATTATTTGCTCCGCCCTTTTGCATCAGAGCCAATCAGAGTTCTCCTTCCACACTCGTCACAGGTTAGCAACCAATAGGAACCTGCCTGCATGGACATTATATAAGCTCACTCCCAGCACCATTTCATTGCAGATTCAGAAGCTGGCTATAGAGTGTGGAGGCTGTTTCTGTGTTCCTGGTTTCCTGTGTCTTTGTTCTTGATTGATTTAGATCATCACCAGCATTGCTATTTAGTGATTCCAGTGGATCTTTTCCAGTATATCAACTGCTTTTTTCAAAGCAATAGACCCAAGAGCTTTTTTCAAAGCTACGTTTTGTGCTGTTTTGTGCTGTTTTTTTCATTTGTGTTACTGTTTGATCCTGCAATCCTCCCTGTTCAGTGATATTTGCAAGAGATTTCAGAACACATTTTGCTGAGCTTTATAAAAGAGCTTTTCTAAAAGCTAAGTTTTGTTCATCTTGTGTTACTGTTAGATCTTGCAGGTTCGCTGTTCAGTGATATTTGATAGGCATCTCAGTTCACATTTTGTTTAGTTTTCCCTAAAGAGCTTTTATAAAAGCTAAGTTTTGTGTTCAGTTTAGTTAAATTTTGTGTAGTAAGTGTACACACTGTTAGTGTACATTTATTTCATCTAGCTTAGCTTAGTGTGTGTTTAGTGTCTGTGTTTTGTGTTTAAAAAAAAAAAAAAAAAAAAAAGTTAGTGTTTGTTTAGTGCTTTTTTTTTTTTCTTTAATTTTGTAGTCCTTGTCTGGTGTACTACTTTTCTTATAGTTTAGTAGCTGTCTGTGTACGTCTTTGTCTGCGTGCCTGTCTTGTAAAAAAAACACAAAAACACATTTTGTTCACATTTTCCCCCCCCCAATAAAGTTTACCCCCCCCACACACATATCAGCAATAATGAGCGGCATCCGTGGCCGTGGCAGCAGGGGTAGGGGAGTTACTCCCAGTGCTGGATCGCTGCCAGCACGGGGTACCTCTCGTGCCCCTACTAGTGGTAGAGGATCGGGTGCAAGGGGAGTACGCCTGATCCGGGAGTTCTTCCCATCGGGCAGCCGCCCGATATTGCCATCTCAGGCTCAAGTAGTGGTGGACTACATGGGGCACAGCAGTGCCACTGAGTCGTCGGTCCCGACTCACAGTAGTACCACCATTACACCGTTGCCTGTACTACCCCCCCCAGCCCCCAAGAGTCCAGCATCTTACTGTTCGACAGCGACAGTGAGAGGGATCTCTTGGGGGAGGCCATGCATCAGGCAGACCTCCAGCTCTGTCCTGATGGTCAGGACCTTTTTGAAGGGATGGATGAGGAGGATGGGATACCTGCTGGCAGTATCCCAGAGACATCCCTTCAAACTGGTGCTGCTGTTTTGGTGCAGGAAACAGCAGCACCTAGTCAGACCCAGGCGTGGGTGAGGGGACAGCGGAGCCAGGCTAGAGGCTCCATGTCACGTGGTTCCCTCAGACCAACACATCTCAGCCCTTGGTCTGACATCTCTGGGGGCGAAGAGGGTGACCCATCATGGTTGCCATCTGACGCGTCGGCTCACTACGTCAGTGACGACGGGGAAGGTAGGCACCCTGGTGAAACGGTGCGCCAGGTCACCACCAGGGAGACCATCGTCAGGGTCTCCACTGGTGATGGCAGCAGGAGGTGTCAGGAGGAGGAGCAGCAGCAGCAGCAGCAGCAGCAGCAGCAGGCAGCTCCACCTGTGCGCACCGAGTCCCAGCAGGTGCAAGTAAGCGTCACCCCATCTGACAGGAGGGCGGTGCTGAAGTCACCTGTCTGGAATTACTTTACTCTGGTGGCAGACAACCCTACCGTGGCCATCTGCCGGATTTGTAAAGTGAGGGTGAAGAGAGGGAAGTGTTTGGCTCGGGTGGGTACCACAGCCCTGAACCAGCACCTGAGGATAAACCACTGGGCGTTGTATGACGAGATGAAGCGTGGTGGTGGTAGCAGCGCCACCACCACAAGTGAGCAGGGTACAGCAGCCCCTGCCACATCTTCATCTCTTTCCAGCAGGTCATGCCCCCCCGCTCCCTCTAGTAGAGGTACTGGTACCGGCAGCCAGACCTCTACTTCCACAGCACCCTCCACGTCTGTGTCCCGCACTGCCGTCCAGCGCCAGGCGTCGATTTCAGACGCCTTTGACCGCACCACTCCCTTCCCCCCTGGAGACCGACGTGTGCGTTCCCTCAATGGGCTCCTGGCAAGGGTTATTGCCCAACATCTGCTGCCCTTCAACATAGTTGACAGCAACCCCTTCAGGCAGATGTTGGAGCAGGCCCAACCCCAATGGCGTGTCCCCAGCCGCCATTTCTTTGCCAGGACTGGTGTCCCTGCCCTACACCAGCACATTGTGCAGAATGTAACCCTGTCGCTGGATCACGCTGTCAGCGACAGGGTTCATCTGACAATGGATGGCTGGACCAGCAGGCATGGGCAGGGACGCTACATCAGCTTCACGGCCCATTGGGTTTCCCTCCGAGGCGTCGGTGAGGGATCGTCGGCAACCGATCTTGTGGTGCCGCCCCGGGGTGTCCAGGGGAGAACTGCTGGTCTCCCTCAAGCCACTGTCTCCGCAGCTGCTGAGCCTCCCAGCAAGCGCCCCCGTAGCTACTCAAGTGTGGGGCACGTGCGCTGTCAGGCCGTGCTCCAGCTTGTTAGTTTAGGGGACCGGAGACACACTGGAGAAGAAGTGCTGAAAGCACTTCAAGCTCAGGTCCAGAAGTGGCTGACACCCCGAAGGCTCCAGCCAGGTATGGTTGTCTGCGATAACGGCAGCAACCTACTCGCCGCCCTCCATGCTGGCAGTCTGACGCACGTGCCCTGTCTGGCACATGTCCTCAACCTGGTGGTGCAGAAGTTCCTGCGCACTTATCCAGGGTTGAGTGACATTGTGGCAAAGGCGCGTAGGATTGCCAGCCACTTCAGGCGCTCCCCAACCGCTACCGCGTCCCTGTCCAAATTGCAGCGGAAGTACAATCTGCCCCTTCACAGGCTGATTGTGGACAGTGTGACGCGGTGGAACTCCACCCTCCACATGCTGAAGAGGTTGTGGGAGCAGCAAAGGGCGGTGAGGGAGTACCTGATGGAACTAGGCACTGAGAGGGCTTCACCACAACTCCCTTTCATCGCCTGTGCGCAGTGGGGGCAGATAAACCAGGTCTGCCAAGTGTTGTCCTCCTTCGAGCAGGCGACCAAGATGGTCAGCAGTGAGCAAATTGGCCTCAATAGCGTGCTGCCAATACTGTTCATGCTGGAGAGGACACTAGATCGCCTGCTCGAGGCTGGGGAGAGTGCCTTGGTGGAGCAGGAGGAGTCAGCAATGCTCCACCGAGACCAGGGCCAGGACGAGGAGGAGGAGGAGGATGATGATGAAGAGGAGGAGGAGGTGGTTGCTGGTGTCGTCCCGGAGTCAGGGCCTGGTCAGGAGGGAGAGCCGGTGTTGGGGGCACCGATAGTCCGGGGGTTGGGCATGTCTGAGTTTGACCAGCAGCGCCTCAGGGATGAAGAGTCGCACCTCATTCACCTGGCCAGCATTGAGGAGTCACAGCGGGCTGTGCTCTTCCCCATGGCTGCCCACATGCTGAGATGCCTCAGGAGGGACCCCCGGGTTAAGACCATCAAGACGAGGGATGATTTCTGGATGGCCACCCTTTTGGATCCCAGGTGCAAGGGGAAACTGGAGCAATTCATCCCAGCCAGCCGGAGGCAGCACCGGATGGAGGAACTGCAGGCAGCCATTGTCAGACGGTTGGAGCAGGCAACTCCCCGGCCTCCAGTTGTCCCCCCTCATCTCACCCAGCAGGTGGCTGCACCCAGCTGCAGCCGAGCAGGGGACCTAATGGAAGAGATGAGGATGTTCTTCCAAACCGAGCGACCCAGTACCACCACCAGCAGCAGCAGCAGCAGTCACCACCAGCGGCTGGCCCACATGGTGGCAGACTACATGGCGTCCGTCGGTGCTTCTGACAGTATGAGCACCGACGACCCCATGGAGTACTGGGTTGCCAGATTGGACACCTGCCGCGAGCTCGCTCAGTATGCGCTGGAGTTATTGTCTTGCCCCCCCTCCAGCGTACTATCTGAGCGGACATTCAGCGCGGCAGGTGGGGTGGTCACGGACAAGAGGACCCGTCTGTCCACAGACTCCGTGGACAGACTCACATTCATAAAGATGAATGAGTCCTGGATCGGCGGTGACTTTCTGGCACCCGTCGTCGGTTCAGGGCGCTGAAGGGTCCCTTGCCATGCATTCCCTGATGAAGCCCCGGACCTGATGTATTTACAGTGCTGAATATAACTATTTCAACATCAGAGAAAATCAATGTTAATATTTGGTACAGTAGGCTTTCTTTGCAATTACAGCGGTCAAACATTTCTTGTAGTTTTACACCAGCTTTGCACACACTGGAGGAGGGATTTTGGCCCACTCCTCCACACAGATCTTCTCTACATCAGTCATGTTTCTGGGCTATCGCTGAGAAACACGGAGTTTGAGCTCCCTCCAAAGATTCTCTATTGGGTTTAGGTCTGGAGACTGGCTAGGCCACGCCAGAACCTTGATATGCTCCTTACAGAGCCAATCCTTGGTTATCCTGGCTGTGTGCTTTGGGTCATTCTCATGTTGGAAGACCCAGCCTCGACCCATCTTCAAAGCTCTAACTCAGGGAAGGAGGTTGTTGCCCAAAATCTTGCAATACATGGCCCCGGTCATCCTCTCCTTAATACAGTGCAGTCACCCTGTCCCATGTGCAGAAAAACACCACCAAAGCATGATGCTACCACCCCCATGCTTCACATTAGGGATGGCGTTCTTGGCATGGTACTCATCATTATTCTTCCTCCGAACACGGTTAGTGAAATTATGATCAAAAAATTATATTATAGTCTCATCTGACCACATGATTTTCTCCCATGACTCCTTTGGATCAGTCAAGACAATTATGTCAGCAGTTATTTCACACCCTATATACTCTTATTAAGACTGCTGTACATCATGGCAACTCCTGCCCATGTGATATGACTCTGTATCAACTACTACTGTTAATACTACTACTGCTGCTTCTGCTGCTGCTGCCGCCCAGTCAATACACCTATGTCAGCAGTTATTTCACACTCTATATACTCTTATTAAGACTGCTGTACATCATGGCAACTCCTGCCCATGTGATATGACTCTGTATCAACTACTACTGTTAATACTACTACTGCTGCTTCAGCTGCTGCTGCCGCCCAGTCAATACACCTATGTCAGCAGTTGTTTAACACTCTATATACTCTTATTCCTACTGCTGTTCATCATGGCACCTCCTGCCCATGTGATATGACTCTGTATCAACTACTACTGTTAATACTACTACTGCTGCTTCTGCTTCTGCTGCTGCTGCCCAGTCAAGACACCTATGTCAGCAGTTATTTGACACTCTATATACTCCTATTCCTACTGCTGTTCATCATGGCACCTCCTGCCCATGTGATATGACTCTGTATCAACTACTACTGTTAATACTACTGCTGCTGCTTCTGCTGCTGCTGCTGCCCAGTCAAGACACCTATGTCAGCAGTTATTTGACACTCTATATACTCCTATTCCTACTGCTGTTCATCATGGCACCTCCTGCCCATGTGATATGACTCTGTATCAACTACTACTGTTAATACTACTGCTGCTTCTGCTGCTGCTGCCCAGTCAAGACACCTATGTCAGCAGTTATTTGACACTCTATATACTCCTATTCCTACTGCTGTTCATCATGGCACCTCCTGCCCATGTGATATGACTCTGTATCAACTACTACTGTTAATACTACTGCTGCTGCTTCTGCTGCTGCTGCTGCCCAGTCAAGACACCTATGTCAGCAGTTATTTGACACTCTATATACTCCTATTCCTACTGCTGTTCATCATGGCACCTCCTGCCCATGTGATATGACTCTGTATCAACTACTACTGTTAATACTACTGCTGCTTCTGCTGCTGCTGCCCAGTCAAGACACCTATGTCAGCAGTTATTTGACACTCTATATACTCCTATTCCTACTGCTGTTCATCATGGCACCTCCTGCCCATGTGATATGACTCTGTATCAACTACTACTGTTAATACTACTGCTGCTGCTTCTGCTGCTGCTGCTGCCCAGTCAAGACACCTATGTCAGCAGTTATTTGACACTCTATATACTCCTATTCCTACTGCTGTTCATGATGGCACCTCCTGCCCATGTGATATGACTCTGTATCAACTACTACTGTTAATACTACTGCTGCTGCTTCTGCTGCTGCTGCTGCCCAGTCAAGACACCTATGTCAGCAGTTATTTGACACTCTATATACTCCTATTCCTACTGCTGTACATCATGGCAACTCCTGCCCATGTGATATGACTCTGTATCAACTACTACTGTTAATACTACTACTGCTGCTGCTGCTGCCCAGTCAAGACACCTATGTCAGCAGTTATTTGACACTCTATATATTCCTATTCCTACTGCTGTTCATCATGGCACCTCCTGCCCATGTGATATGACTCTGTATCAACTACTACTGTTAATACTACTACTGCTGCTGCTGCTGCCCAGTCAAGACACCTATGTCAGCAGTTATTTGACACTCTATATACTCCTATTGCTGTTCATCATGGCACCTCCTGCCCATGTGATATGACTCTGTATCAACTACTACTGTTAATACTACTACTGCTGCTGCTGCTGCTGCCCAGTCAAGACACCTATGTCAGCAGTTATTTCACACCCTATATACTCTTATTAATACTGCTGTTCATCATGGCACCTCCTGCCCATGTGATATGACTCTGTATCAACTACTACTGTTAATACTACTACTGCTGCTGCTGCTGCCCAGTCAAGACACCTATGTCAGCAGTTATTTGACACTCTATATACTCCTATTCCTACTGCTGTTCATCATGGCACCTCCTGCCCATGTGATATGACTCTGTATCAACTACTACTGTTAATACTACTGCTGCTTCTGCTGCTGCTGCCCAGTCAAGACACCTATGTCAGCAGTTATTTGACACTCTATATACTCCTATTCCTACTGCTGTTCATCATGGCACCTCCTGCCCATGTGATATGACTCTGTATCAACTACTACTGTTAATACTACTGCTGCTGCTGCCCAGTCAAGACACCTATGTCAGCAGTTATTTCACACCCTATATACTCTTATTAATACTGCTGTTCATCATGGCACCTCCTGCCCATGTGATATGACTCTGTATCAACTACTACTGCTAATACTGCTACTGCTGCTGCTGCTGCTGCTGCTCAGTCAAGACAACTATGTCAAAAGTAATTTCCCACTCTATATACTCCTATTACCACTGCTGTTCATCGTGGCACCTCCTGCCCAAGTGATATGACTCTGTATCTACTACTACTACTACTGCTGCTGCTGCTCAGTCAAGACACCTATGTAAAAAGTTAATTCCCACTCTATATACTCCTATTACCACTGCTGTTCACTGATACCACTGATAGTTAATTTATCCCTTAACTACCCCCATTTGTGAGGGTCGGGGTTTTTCTTTAAAGTCCCATGCAAATCAATGGAAAATGTATGTTCCCACATAACTTCTGTACGCCTAGAGATATTTCAATAATACCCGCTATACATATTACTTATATGCCAAATAAAAATATATAACAGTTAAATTAACCCTTACCAACACCCTTATATAAAAGATGGGTATATTTATATTACTATGATTTTCCTCCCCAAAAGGTTAAGATAGGAAGACCGGGCAACGCCGGGTATTCAGCTAGTAATAGTATAAAATGTTTTCGGTTATTATTAAGCTAGATGTGTTGATGTTGATGTTGATGTTGATGTGTTAGATGTGAAGTTAGATGTGTTTAAAAAACTAACAATTTCAATAAGAAATGAAACCTTTGCAAAATATAACATTTTTTATTAAAAAAAAAAAAATTAAGACATGAACTTCTGAAGCTCTGTCACCTCATCCATGGTTTTCGCCATTTGTTGCACCAGCTGCTGATTTTGGCGTGTCAAAAAAAGTATCTGCTGCTCATTTGCCAGTACTCTCTGCGTCATGTTTTTCATGGCAGCTTGTTTCCCCTTGAGCTTTTTTATAACTGTTAGGATATAAGAAAAAAACATTTGGATTTCAAAGACCGTTACGAAAGATTATTTTAAGCCATAAAAATAATAAAGTCGGACTTAAGAGACTCTATGAAAGAGGATCTGGCAGAGGCAATTCTCTTCCTTAGAACTCTACATTGCATTTATTTGCATTTGCTAAGCCTAGAACTACATTTCAAGATTAATATAAACCATTTCTAGGTTTTTCAGATTTTTTGTTTGGTTCATTATAGATAAGCTTTGTTTTTGTTCTAAAACAGCCAAATAATGTGGTCTGTATTTTTGAACTGTTAAAGATCATGTTCCTGATGTTTAAGCCTGCTGCTACTATCCAGTCACTTGATTGTTTTCATTGTGTTTGTCTTTTGCTTAAACTGTGCAATACAGTAGACTGTTGGCTTCCCAGCCAGTAGTCCTGTGGTAGGTTGCGTTTCTTTCCCTCAAGGAATCTATAAAATACATTTGCATATTAATACAGAGGAGTCGGAGTCGGGGAGTCGGGGAGTCGGAGTCTGAAGTACATAAAACTGAGGAGTCGGAGTCGAAAAATGTATCTACCGACTCCACAGCCCTGCTTTAAATGCTGTCCATTTTTAGAGCTACATTTTATTGTTGAAATTTTATTAATCTCTGTGCACATATTTACCCTCCTGATTGATGGTAAAATTAACCGTCTCATCCTGCTCATCTTCCTCGTCACCCACTACTCCACCAGAAGTTTCGGGGGGGGGGGTGCAGCTCCTCCTCTTGCTCCTCCACAGGAGCTGGGGGTGGTGATGTGGATGGCCCTGGCTGCTCCTCCTCATCCCTCTCCTCCTCTTCCACATCCTCCTCCTGCTCCTCCTCTGCGGCCTGTCGCCTTGTGCGCTTGGGGCGCACAGTTGGTAGCGGAGCTCCTATAATAACACAATGTTCATATATTATAAAAATGTTTTCTAATGACGTATGCAAATTCTGTGTACTCTGCTGTATTGTATATGAATACAAATTAATTTATATAGACAGTTAACCAATGGGACAATGTTATATTAAAGGGTCTTGTGGGCACTACAGGGGACTGAGCGTGAGCTGGGCTGCCACCATGGTAAAATGAGCTGTTTTTGTCTCCTTTGTTTTGTTCAGACGATCTCATGTTAAAAAAAGGACTTGATGGAGTACACGGGATTACTATAACAACCCCACGCCTAACACAGGAATTTAGTGGGAATCTATATATATAAAACTCAACGTGTGTGTGCATGTATGTATGTATGTTCCACCATCACGTCCAAACGGCTAAAGATATTTACATGAAACTTGGCACACAGGTTACTTATATGTCAGCCACAAATATAGGATTGGTGGTTTAACCCTTACCCACCCCCATTTGCCTTGGTCAGGGTTTTTCTTTAAAGTCCCATTCAACTCTATGGGAAATACATGTTACTTCATAACAGCTGTAGATATTTCGATAACACTTGGTCACATGTTATCTATACGTCCACTTAAAGTATAGGATCGTTAATTTATCCCTTAACTAACCCCATTGGTGAGGGTCGGGCTTTTTGTTTAAAGTCCCATGCAAAGCAATGGGAAAAGTATGTTCCCACATAACTTCTGTGTTCCTGTCTGCTGTCCCATGTTTTTTTCCAACAGTACTATGAATACCTTGGCTGGTGGTGATATATGTTACAACAACATGGCGTCTTGGTTAACAACATCTGACCTTAAATTAATTACATATGACCTTACATAACTGTCCCCAAGGGACCCGGGCTGGCTCAACGCGATTGCCACTGCGCTGACAAGCCATTCACCTCTGCAGCTAGGGGTTCGGATCCCGCTCTCGGCTACATGTGAATTGAGTTTGGTGGTCTCAGCTCGGCCCCCGGTGGGTGTGCTATGCGAGGTAAGCCTGCGCTTAGTATGCCCACCTCCCTCCCACAAAAACCACCACACTTACACACGCACTCGCAATTGGGTTAACATGCACGCACTCTGACCATGCGGTCTCTAAAAAGAGAGGCGAAGGACTAACGGGGCTGGTTGAGCGGGCAAATCCTCTCACTCCCTTATAGGGAGTCCCTCTGCCCCGTTGGGCTTCGAAGCGGAGCAGGTAGGACGGTCTGTGTGGGAGGACCCCCTCACACCCGCCATTGCCACCCGGGGCATGGAGAAAGGTGGCAGATTACCTCTGGGGGAGGCCTGCCTACTCCCAACTCCTGCAGTCCGGCTCCTCTCTCGAGTACACGCACAAAATACACTTTAGGGGAAAAAAAACATAACTGTGACCAATA
This sequence comes from Rana temporaria, assembly GCF_905171775.1. NCBI lineage: Eukaryota > Metazoa > Chordata > Amphibia > Anura > Ranidae > Rana > Rana temporaria. Next base: position 81,343,895 of record NC_053493.1, on the reverse strand, counting down.
ACTTACCAGGATGATATTTATTCCGGATACGCCTGACCCGGTTCATCTGGCGCCTCTTCAGGTCGGACCACTTTTTGAGGATCGCCATGCGAGTGTGTTCTTCGCCTAGTTCCTCAATCAGGGAGTTTATAACTCCCTGTTTTTCTTGCTGCCTCCGCAGCTCATCGTATCCTGTTTCCAGGAACTTCTGCAAGATGAAGAACAAAGTATATTGTAATACTTTTGTTGACAGCCTTATGGATATATGACGTAAATGTATGCTATTCAACAATTGGAAGCATTCTCGCCTTATTAATCAATGACAGGGGTAACATGACAGATTTTATATCCTGCCATTTCGGTCGCCACCTTTTTTACATAAATATAGCAGCCATTATCATTTGCATAATTATGAATATATTATTAACAACACAGGATACACGTATAGGGGAGATATGCGTTGCTAACTCTTTTCCCTGTCAGGAGCCTAACGCCCCGGGGGGTCAGAGACGGGACCTTTTCGGAGGACCACTGACGTATGCAACCGTCGCAGTTTTTTGTGATGTCACTCTTTAGGTGTGTGCAAATTTTTCCTTGCACCGGGTGGAGTTTTTGGGTTGTGTTTTGCACGCCACAGGCTTTTCAACAGAAAATAACCAGCTGGAGGCAGAATGGTTGCAAAACACTACGGGTTTGTTACCTAACTCTGGGTTTCAAGACCAGTCCACCTCCAGCTGTTGCAAAACTACTACTCCCATCAGCCACGGTCTGTCAGTGCATGCTAAGAATTTTACTTTTGCTGCATCTAGGGTGCCACAGTTTAGAGACCCGTGCATAAAGGCCTGAAAAATGTGGGCCTGCAGAACTTACAATACTAGAAGTGCCAGCATTCCCAGGCATGCTGGAAGTTGTAGTTCTGCAACATCTAAAGGGCAATATGTATTCGAACGTCCTTGGGCCTTGAGGACACTGAAGTCAGGACGTTCGCATACGTCCTATGTCCAATAAAATGTTAAATTCATTATGCTAAATAACAAGGAAAAGTGCCTAAATACACATTTGCCAACCAGGGTGTCTGCAGCTGTCCAGGCATGCTGGGACTTGTAGTTTTGTAAAAGCAGGAGACACATTTTTTGTGAAATACTAATATCTGATCATATATACTAACTTTTAAACTAGACTAAAATGCAGTTGAAGATAATGAAATAACAGTGGTCAAAATACTTACACAAATCAGCATCTTTTCCTCAGATACAGTGAAATTACTTCCAACCATCTTGCTCTGCGATTGCGTTGCGATCATAATGTTGGAAACTGGCAAGGGTCCAGGAAATGGTCGCGTGTTGTTCGCGTGTTGATTGCGCTGCTTGGACCGAGATGGGTCCATATGGCTTCGGCTGTATGGACCACAGTAACTCTTTTCCCTGTCAGGAGCCTAACGCCCCGGGGGGTCAGAGACGGGACCTTTTCGGAGGACCACTGACGTATGCAACCGTCGCAGTTTTTTGTGATGTCAGTCTTTAGGTGTGTGCACATTTTTCCTTGCACCGGGTGGAGTTTTTGGGTTGTGTTTTGCACGCCACAGGCTTTTCAACAGAAAATAACCAGCTGGAGGCAGAATGGTTGCAAAACACTACGGGTTTGTTACCTAACTCTGGGTTTCAAGACCAGTCCACCTCCAGCTGTTGCAAAACTACTACTCCCATCAGCCACGGTCTGTCAGTGCATGCTAAGAATTTTACTTTTGCTGCATCTAGGGTGCCACAGTTTAGAGACCCGTGCATAAAGGCCTGAAAAATGTGGGCCTGCAGAACTTACAATACTAGAAGTGCCAGCATTCCCAGGCATGCTGGAAGTTGTAGTTCTGCAACATCTAAAGGGCAATATGTATTCGAACGTCCTTGGGCCTTGAGGACACTGAAGTCAGGACGTTCGCATACGTCCTATGTCCAATAAAATGTTAAATTCATTATGCTAAATAACAAGGAAAAGTGCCTAAATACACATTTGCCAACCAGGGTGTCTGCAGCTGTCCAGGCATGCTGGGACTTGTAGTTTTGTAAAAGCAGGAGACACATTTTTTGTGAAATACTAATATCTGATCATATATACTAACTTTTAAACTAGACTAAAATGCAGTTGAAGATGATGAAATAACAGTGGTCAAAATACTTACACAAATCAGCAACTTTTCCTCAGACTTAGTGAAATTGCTTCCAACCATGTTGCTGTGTGATTGCGCTGCGATCATAAGTTGGAAACTGGCAAGGCTCCAGGAAATGGTCGCGTGTTGTTCGCGCAATTGCGCATGCGCGATCGAAAAATCGCAATATGTATTTTGGTTAAAATATCATACATATTCGATTTCAGAGTGCTGCTACAGCAGTTTTCGAAATATCTGCAATAAATTTCGCATTCGCATGTTGCGATATTTCGATAAAATATCAGGAATATTCTGAGCCAATCAGAGCGCTCCTCCAGCATATCTCGAAATTGCGCAATAAATATCGCATTCGCATGTTGCGATATTTCGATAAAATATCACGAATATTCTGAGCCAATCAGAGCGCTCCTCCAGCATATCTCGAAATTCCGCAATAAATATCGCATTCGCATGTTGCGATATTTCGATAAAATATCACGAATATTCTGAGCCAATCAGAGCGCTCCTCCAGCATATCTCGAAATTCCGCAATAAATATCGCATTCGCATGTTGCGATATTTCGATAAAATATCACGAATATTCTAAGCCAATCAGAGCGCTCCTCCAGCATATCTCGAAATTCCGCAATAAATATCGCATTCGCATGTTGCGATATTTCGATAAAATATCACGAATATTCTAAGCCAATCAGAGCGCTCCTACCGCAGTTATTAAAAAATCGCAATTATTTTCGCATTCGCAATAGCGAAAAATCGCATTCAATTAATTTCGATAAAATATCACGAATATTCGAATTTAGCGAATATATCTCGAATATTCGAATATATATTCGAGATATATCGCGAAATCGAATATGGCATATTCTGCTCAACACTAGTAACAGCATGTACATTATAGCCAATGATGTTCCAGTCGTTTCAGAATGTAGTATGTCCCAGTGAACTGTAATCTCTCTCTGTGGATAAAGTCCCCCTCAGGAGTCATGTCCAATGGACAACAATGACCCTCACCCAGGGAGGTAAAAAGCGCCAATAGTGCAGTATTGTTTAAAAGTTTTTAATAATAAAAAAGGCATACATTTTGGTACTCACATGGATGCAATAAAAACAGGCATAAAAACAAGTGGCAAGTTCGCAAGCGTCAACTCCGGTACCTCTTAGTGGACTCTGGACTCTTATGCGTATTTGTCACGACACGTGACCTCTTCAGGGAGTGATCCTGCACCCATATTTAAATGTTGGATGCTGATGACGAATGTGCTTGTCAACAATTTGTGTGAAGCAGCTTTCACAAAGTTGATAATTTCCTGCATTGTACCTTCCACATGCCCAACAAATTACAACCTGAATTGTTTTGTGTTTGTTAGCACTGATCATGGCCAGAGACTTGGTCTTTTCCGTTATGCACGGCACAGATATATATGCTTATATAGCTGATGCATTCTTTCATTTGGCAAGAGTGTGTGTTCCTAATTAACAGGTGTGAACACTTGAGGCATACATGAAGCGACAGAATCAATTACAATAGTGGGCGCGTTCCTTATTTGGTGGGTGTAGGTGTGCTAACAATCCACTATATATACTATATACTATATAAAGGCCTGCAGTAGTGGGGTTTGCTTTGCCTGAGAAGAGGCCAGATTATTTGTGGGTGGGACTATATCATGCATAATGACCCACACCCAACTAAGGCTGTGGTTTGATGATTGTTGTGTCTGTTTGCTGTAATTATTTTGGATATTGGCCCTCAAAAGGCAATTTTTGTGGGCATGGGTTGAAAATTGTGTGTCTTTGTCTAGTCTGACCATGTGTTTCTTGTTTGTGAGCATCAGCTGACCCTTTTCTTGTGATTGTTACTTACAAGTCTCGCATGTTAGACTTACAACTCCTAATGTTGCTCTAGTTGCCTTAATTGTTTTTATAAAAATAAAGCTTTCCTTTAACCAACTCCCATCTGCGCTATCCGAAAGACGGCTAGAGAGCGGACCTCATTTTCAGGAAGGGCGTCAATGGATGTCCTCCCGTTCTCGAGTGGCCTGCACGCCCCCTGCAGGGCGCGCACAGCGCACTCTTTTATCAGCGAGTCAATGAGACTTGGCTGATTACAGATCGATCCCAACCCCTTACCACGTGATCAGCTGTCAGCCAATGACAGCTGATCATGTGATGTAAACAGAGCCTGTAATCAGGATAATTTATTTTAGGAATTAACCACTTGCCGTCGCCGCACCGTCGAAATACGTCCACAAGGTGGCTCTCCTAGGCGAGAGCACGTAATATGACGTCCTGCCTATTAGCCGCCACTAGGGCGATCGCTCGGTACAGAGCGGGGAACGGGAGCTGTGTGTGTAAACACACAGCTCTCGTTCCTGTCAGCAGGGGAAATGCTGATCTTCGGTTCATACAATGTATGAACCTAGGATCAGTGTTTCCCCTAGTGAGGCCACCCCCCCCCACAGTAAGAACACACCCAGGCATACTTAACCCCTTCCCCGCCCCCCTAGTGTTAACCCCTTCACTGCCAGTGGCATTTTTATAGTAATCTAATGCATTTTTATAGCACTGATCGCTATAAAAATGCCAATGGTCCCAAAAATGTGTCAAAAATGTCCGAAGTGTCCGCCATAATGTCGCAATACCGAAAAAAAAATCGCTGATCGCCGCCATTACTAGTAAAAAAAAATATTAATAAAAATGCCATAAAAATACCCCCTATTTTGTAAACGCTATAACTTTTGCGCAAACCAATCAATAAACGCTTATTGCGATTTTTTTTTACGAAAAATATGTAGAAGAATACGTATCGGCCTAAACTGAGGAAAAAAAATGTTTTTTTATATATTTTTGGGGGATATTTATTACAGCAAAAAGTAAAAAATATTCATTTTTTTCAAAATTGTCGTTCTATTTTTGTTTATAGCGCAAAAAATAAAAAACGCAGAGGTGATCAAATACCACCAAAAGAAAGCTCTATTTGTGGGAAAAAAAGGACGCCAATTTTGTTTGGGAGCCACGTCGCACGACCGCGCAATTGTCTGTTAAAGTGACGCAGTCCCGAATCGCAAAAAGTACTCTGGTCTTTGGGCAGCAATATGGTCCGGGGGGTAAGTGGTTAAACAGTTCATTTCAAAATAGTTTTTTTTTTGTGAAAGTAACAGTTGTACAATGAGAATAAATTGTTTACACATGCATGTATATATAAATATTACATTGTTTGCTAGTTCACAGAATTTCAAAGTCTCAAACGCATTTGCGCATTTCGAAATTTACTATAGTGTGCAGTTAAAACTAAATGAGAGAAGCATTGTGACTATTTTTATTGTCTAGGCATGCACACTTGTGCTTGTACATAGTCTTGGAAACAGGAAGTATTTATCTCTTGTTGGACTTTCACTCATATTTCATTTTTTTACCTACATTTTTGAAGAAGTTTAAAAGCAGATCTACAAACAATATACTGCATATTTAGAAACCATTTAATGTATGAGATCCTGCTCTAAACATTATTTCCATGTGCAATTACCCTGCTTCTACCTCAGTAACTGATTTAGATGGTCACCGATTTCTATGACCTACATGACCACTATACTTGCCAGGATTGCAAGGTGTGGACACTAGCTCTGGTTTACTTACCATTTCTGCACTTCCCTTCACCTTTAGCAGCTACCTTTTTCGTATACTTTAGGTGTGTTGTTCAGTGCTGTTCAGTGCCCCTAGTATCTATGCTGTGAATTATTGAAACTGCACAGGGTGGCCATAATCTAAAAAGGGTTGTTTGAGAACCAAAGGGACGTCTAACAGGCCAGTGTTAAACCAGAACAATCAAAACAGTTGTAGGACAGACAGATGTCAAAGGCTAAACTAACCTGGCTAAAATGGTACCAATGAACAAACAGTAGTGTGGTCGGGTGTCCAGTTAGAGATCATAACTAGAATCTTGAGAATTCATACATCAAAGAAAAAAACCTAAAGCAGAAATGGAGTCAAAGGTCATAACAAGATCAAGACAGAGAGAGTTCAATAAAGGTTAGGGATGGAAAGAAGGAAAGCACAAACTGTACACATGTGCACACTAATGCCTAGTCCCTTTAAAACAAGTAACTAGCAAATCAAAGTAAACCCTAACATGTATCAATGTTTATGCAAACTCCTTAGAGCATAAATAGCACGTTGGTTTGTCCTCCAGGAGACAGGAAAAGCATCAGGGGGTCCCAGAAGTAGCCGCAGGAACAACTTAAGCCAAAGGGCCAGTGGAGAAAGCCACATTAGACTCAACAGGTATTACTAGAGGTTGTGCACCAGCGACTGACCCACTGCTGACACCTATACACACAACCATGCTCTGGATAGATGATTACCATGTAGACAACAGTCAGATGCAAAGCTGGGTGAATTTTCTGCAGGTATATTCCTACCACTATACTTCTTTGTCAGTAAAGATACATTTTATGAAATATGAGTTGCTGTTGTTGACTCTCTTTTAAAAGTGGAAGTTTAACACTTGTCATTCTTACTTTTTACTTTACTGCTAATCAAAATAGAGGGTTATACAATTCTCCACCTTTTTAATTCTACCTCTGCATTGACGTTTAGGAATTAAAAGCAATTTAAACGTGCAGGGCTGACACTGCGACTGAAATCCCACCAACATCCACTGCTCTTGCCGGAGAAGGTAAAATGTTCATCCCAATAGCCACACATTACACAGAGGAGATGAAGATTTGAAAAACAAGGAACAAAGGGCAATAGGAAGTCAAAGTAAGGCCTCGTACACACGACCGGTTTCCTCGGCAGAATCCATCAAGAAACTTGGTGGGAGAGCTTTTTTGCCGAGGAAACCGGTCGTGTGTACATTTTTCATCGAGGAAACTGTCGAGGAACTCGACGAGCAAAAAAGAGAGCAAGTTCTCTTTTTCCTTGACGGGAGTCTCAATTTGCTCGTCGAGTTCCTCGTCGGGCTGGTTTTCGATGAGAAACTCGAGCGTGTGTATGCTAAGAAACCAGCGCTTGCTCAGAATAAAGTATGAGACGGGAGTAAAAGTAGAATTTGTAATGGAGATAACACATTTTTCAAGCTGTAACAGACTGAAAAGTGCAAATCGTCTCTTAACAAACTTTTACTTAACACGCAAACACATGAGATTAGCAAAACCAGCCCCAAGAGTTGTGCCAGTGGAATCGAACTTCCCCTGCCGTTGTATGTGTTGTATGTCACCGCGTTTGAGAACGAGGAGATTTTGTCTTGACAGTGTGTACGCAAAGCAAGCTTGTCGAGTTCCTCGACAAGCCTAACAAGGAACTCGACGAGGAAAACGATGTGTTTCGACCGACGAGTTGCTCGGTCGTGTGTACGAGGCCTAACAGTGCCTCCTGATAGAAATTCCCTAGGTGTTCCCTTATGAGTGTTAGATGCACTAGAAGATTTAGTGTACTTACTATTTCCAACTAACTTGTTTCATGCCAGCAAGCAATGAATGATTTTACAATCAATCAGGTTGAGTACCAGCGAGTACTACACAGAAGAGGAGGAGGAAGCAGCACCCCTGGTGAAAATACCTGCGCCAGCATCTGAGTACCCTGATCACCTTGCCCTCATCAAATATCCAGCACCCTGGAAGAAGACAAAATTGTTTGGATCTTAGGGCCAGATTCAGGTACCTGCGCAGCGGCGTAACGTATCCCGTTTACGTTACACCACCGCAAGTTTTCAGCGTAAGTGCCTGATTCACAAAGCACTTACCTGTAAACTTGCGGCAGTGTATCGTAAAGACGTCCGGCGCAAACCCGCCTAATTCAAATGGGGTGTGTACCACTAAAATTAGGCGCGCTCCCGTGCCGAACGTTCTGCGCATGCTCCGTTCGCAATTTTCCCGATGTGCTTTGCGCGAAATTACGGCGCCCCAACGTGTTTGTGAATGGCGACGTGCATAACGTACTTACGCCGTACTTACGCCGAAAAAAAAAATGAAAATTCCAAGCGGGAACGACGGCCATACTTTAACATGGCTGATGTAAAGTTAAGCAATGAAAAAGATTGCTTAACTTTGCGACGGGAAAAAACGACGTTACGCACACGAGTAGGTTCGTGGATCGCCGTAAATGCTAATTTGCATACCCGACGCTGGAAAACAACGCAAACTCCACCCAGCGGCGACCAAAGTATTGCAGCCTAAGATCCGAAGGCGTACGAAGCCGTAAGCCTGTCGGATCTTAGCCAAAAGCCGTTGTATCTTGTTTGTGAATCACAAATCAAGATACGACGCGGCAAATTTGAAAATACGCCGGAGAATCAGTAGATACTCCGGCGTATTTGTTCTGTGAATCTGGCCCTTAAAGTTACTGTATAGTTTCCATGCCTCTCCTCCATCCAAAGAAGCTGTACTATAAATAACTGTATGAATGGAGAATAGCTGGATAAATTAGAGGTCCTCCTCTTCCATTAACCCCTTCCCGCCCGGCCTATTGTACAATAATGGTATGGCAGGATCTTTCTAATCCCGGGTGGACATTATATGACATACTCCAAGAGAACAACTTGTGCGCACCCGCAGTGTGATCTGTCTGTGCCCACCGGACAAAAGCGGAAGACCATTGAACCAGGTTGGACCCGGTAAAATGTGATCACTGTGACCATTTTACAGCGACCACATGTCAATAGTACACAATCGCTTTAATTTATAGCCATGTTTGTGTACTATTGTGATCTCCGTGATTGGTTACAGTGATCAAATGGTGCAGAGGCCAATCACAGCAGACCTGTGCCATGTGATAGCTGTAGCCAATCATAGCTATCACAATAGTACACAATAAACGGCTATGAATGAAAGCCATTGTGTACTATTGACATGGCACATGAATGGATGCCATTCATATACAGTATCTCACAAAAGTGAGTACACCCCTCACATTTTTGTAAATATTTTATTAGAACTTTTCATGTGACAAAACTGAAGTAATGGCACTTTGCTACAATGTAAAGTAGTGAGTGTACAGCTTGTATAACAGTGTAAATTTGCTGTCCCCCTCAAAAAAACTCAACACACAGTCATTAATGTTTAAACCGCAACAAAAGTGAGTACACCCCTAAGTGAAAATGTCCAAATTGGGCCCAATTAGCCATGTTTCCTCCCTGGTGTCATGTTACTCATGAGTGTTACAAGGTCTCAGGTGTGAATGAGGAGCAGGTGTATTAAATTTGGTGTTATCGCTCTCACTCTCTCTGGTCACTGGAAGTTCAACATGGCACCTCATGGAAAAAAACTCTGAGGATCTGAAAACAATAAATTTTCTCTACATAAAGAAGGCCTAGGCTATAATAAGATTGCCAAGACTCTGAAACTGAGCTGCAGCATGGTGGCCAAGACCATACAGCGGTTTAACAGGACAGGTTCCACTCAGAGCAGGCCTCGCCATGGTCGACCAAAGAGGTTGAGTGCACGTGCTCAGTGTCATATCCAGAGGTTGTCTTTGGGAAATAGACGTATAAATGCTGCCAGCATTGCTTTAGAGGTTGAAGGGGTGGGGGGTCAGCCTGTCAGTGCTCAGACTATACGCCGAACACTGCATCAAATTGGTCAGCATAGCTGTTGTCCCAGAAGGAAGCCTCTTTTTTAAAAAAAAATGCAAACAGTTTGCTGAAGACAAGCAGACCAATGACATGGATTACAGGGACCATGTCCTGTGGTCTAATGAGACCACATAAACGTATTTGGTTCAGATGGTGTCAAGCATGTGTGGGGGCAACTAGGTGAGGAGTACAAAGACAAGTGTCTTGCCTACAGTCATGCATGGTGGTGGGAGTGTCATGCTCTGGGGCTGCATAAGTGCTGCCCACACTGGGGAGCTACAGTTCATTGAGGGAATCATGAATGTCAACATGTACTGTGACATACTGAAGCGGAGCATTATCCCCTCCCCTCAGGGACTGGTAGCCGCAGGGCAGTATTTCAACATGAGAATATGTTTTCATTGTGTCAGAAAGTGGTGAATCGTTGCCACATTCCTGGTATGCAGAAAAAAGGAAAAAACCCCTTTGCAGGATTTTAAAGCAACAACACCACTAATATAGAATAAAAAAGCATTATTTGTACATAAAAAATTAGATTACTCACACATGTGATGATTGATTAAAAACGACATAACAAAAAACAATCACAACATAGTGTGAATTCGTAGCAAGCATACAAATACAAGTAAAACCTTGGTTTGCGAGCATAAGTCGTTCCAGAAATATGCTTGTAATCCAAAGCACTTGTATATCAAAGCATTTTTTTTAACAGGACATAAAAGAGAAGAGAGGCCCTTCTAAGTGTAGCAATAAGTTGCTAAATGTTGTACCTTCATTAAATGTAACCATATTGCTACACTTAGAGGCTCCTCTCTTCTTTTTTTATACTCAGTTGTGACGTGACGCTACTCTCATATCAAGACATCGCTTGTATAGCAAGGCAAAATGTATTAAAACATTTTGCTTGACTTGCAAAACGCTCTCAAACCAAGTTACTCTCAAACCAAGGTACATTTAAATAGTAGTATTCTCTAATTGTATATGTATAAATAAACACTTTTTTATTCTATATTAGTGGTGTTGTTGCCTTTAAAATCCCACATAGAGGGTTCTTCCTTTTTTATGTATTCCAACATGATAACGACCCCAAACACACCTCCTAAATGACCATCACCTTGTTAAAGAATCTGAGGGTAAAGGTGATGGACTGGCCAAGCATGTCTCCAGACCTAAACCCTATTGAGCATCTCTAAGGCCTCGTACACACGATAGGTTAAACAGAGGACAACGGTCTGATGGACCGTTTTCATTGGTCAAAACCGATCGTGTGTGGGCCCCATAGGTTATTTAACCATCGGTTAAAAAAAAGCCAACTTGCTTTAAATTTAACCACGCATGCTCAGAATCAAGTCGACGCATGCTTGGAAGCATTGAACTTCATTTTTTTCAGCACGTCGTCGTGTTTTACGTCACCGAATTCTGACACGATCGGTTTTTTAACCGATGGTGTGTAGGTGCGTCGGACCATCAGTCAGCTTCATCGGTTAACCGATGAAAACGGTCCATCGATCCGTTCTCCTCGGATGGACTGATCGTGTGTACGCGGCATGAGGCATCCTCAAATGGAAGGTGGAGGAGAGCAAGGTCTCTAACATCCACCAGCTCCGTGATGTCATCATGGAGGAGTGGAAGAGGACTCCAGTGGCAACCTGTGAAGCTCTGGTGAACTCCATGCCCAAGAGGGTTAAGGCAGTGCTGGAAAATAATGGTGGCCACACAAATATTGACACCTTGGGCCCAATTTGGATAAATTCACTTAGGGGTGTACTCACTTTTGTTGCCAGCGGTTCAGACATTAATGGCTGTGTTGAGTTATTTTGAGGGGACAGCAAATTTACACTGTTATACAAGCTGTACACCCACTATTTACATTGTAGTAAAGTGTAATTTCTTCAGTGTTGGCACATGAAAAGATCTAATAAAAAATGTATAAAAAAATGAGGGTGTACTCACTTTTGTGAGATACTGTATATGATTGCTAATAACAGTGATCAGATCTTCCCTAAAATAAACAATCGTAGTAAAAAAAAATCTCAATTACCTCCCCAGAGCAGTATAGTGTCACTATGCTGACACTGTACTGCTTTGGTCACAGCATGTAAAAAATTATAGAAAAAGAAAAACAAATAGTAAAAGAATAAAAAGAAGTTAACAAAAGTTAAAAAAAATATGATTTTTTTTCGATTTAAATAATTTTACCAGTTAGTGTCCCTGATCACTGCCACATAAGTCACATGATGATGTTGCACTGCTCTGGTAACAGTTTGTAAAAAAAAAAAAAATATGTATCTCATTTCTTCATTTACCAAAAAATTGTGACAAATAAAAGCTTCAAAAAATTCACTATGCCTCTTACTAAATACCTTGGACTGTCTACTTTCCAGAAAGGGGTAATTTGCTATATATTTATACTGTCCTGACATTTTAGGGCCTCAAGAAATTACATGGGTCGTCAGTACATCGGGACTGATTATTTTTCAAATATACATACTATAGTTTGTGGACTATATAACTTTCAAACAGGCTACATAATATACACTGATTTTGGATATGTTTTAGCAAAGAAATGTAGCAGAATACATGTTGGCCTAAATTTATGAGGAAAGATTATTTCTTTGCAAAATTTTACAATAAAAATGAATAAAAACATGTTTTTTTTCCCAAAACTTTTTGTATTTTTTTCGTTTATATAGCAAAAACAATAAAAAAAACCATAGTGGTGATTAAATACCTTCAAAAGAAAGCTCTATCTATCTATTTGTTTACAATGTTACATGACTGAGTAATCAAAATGTGAGAGTGCTGAAAGCCAAAATTTGGCCTGCAAGAAAGGGGTGAAATTGGCATTATTGGCATTTTATTTTTTCTCTAATAAAATTAAGCCGGCTATTTGGTAACATCAATACCAGGTTAATGCGTTTTGGCTGAAGCCTTACTCATAGCATCAAGTTACATTTTCTCATACCTTCCTCTTTCCCATCTTCATGTTCATTATTACATGATACAAGAGAACTAAAGTCAGCAAAGGCTCCAGTCCACTTTTAGGGCCCTGTTCACACTAGTGCGATTTCTGCCATTGCAACAAGCAAGTACAACAATGGAAATCACTTTATTCTCTATGGTACCTATTCACATAAAATGCAACATTGTGCAGTGAGATTTTTGAAAAGGTGTAGGTTAGGGTAACCAGATATCCCCGGTTTCCGGGGACAGTCCCCGGATTGAGGACACTGTCCCCGGACCAAGTCTGTCCCCAGTTTTGTCCCCGGATTGGATTTGAACAGGGGCTGGGAAAATGTCAAAGACAGTCAGTGCAGAGTTAAATCTGAATTACCCACCCCCTGCTCCACCGCACCTACTAGCTTAGGGGGGTGTATTTTTTCCAATATCGGTGCCTCTTTCTGATGATCATGTGCTGGTCAGAGCGGAGGGAATATTTCTACAGTTTCAGGGACATGCCCAAGGCAGAATGTTCTTCTGCCTTGGCTCAAGTCCCGGCCAGCCCTGCCTGCTTATCTCCTTGCCTTCTCTTCCGAAGATCTTCCTCCGCTCCCCACCCAGTATTAGCCGGGGCCCGGAGAGTAAGACTTGACAGACTGTGAGGCGAGTTGCAGAGAGTCGCTGATTGCTGCCATTACTAGTAAAAAAAAAGTAGGTGCTTCTTTTGGTGCAGCATAGTGCATTTTTAGCCCCGTAGACTCTCATAATAGCACATGGAAAATGCAAGATGCACGTGCATACATTTTTAGTGCATTTTTGGCAGTTTACTGTTGAAAATCTAGTCTCCTGCTCCAACATGTAGAAATGGCAAAAACACTCTACAAAAGTGCTTTGAAAAAGGCATGATCATTCAGCAGCACTAGTGTGAGCCTAGGCTTGTTGACGATAGACTTAAAGGAGTTGTAAAGGAAAAAAAATTTCTTTTGCTGAAATGACTGTTTACAGGGTATAGAGACATAATAGTTAACTGATTCCTTTTAAAAATGATTAAAAATAGATAAAAATCAATCATGTAATGTGCCTACAGTTTTAGTTTTGTTTTTGCATGTTGTTTCCTGGTTCTGTGATGTACAGAGACACAGAGCCAATACAGTGATGGTTTGTAAAACAAAACTGATTGGTGCTGAGGGGTTTTAGACACACAGTAATCACACCTCCTTGATTAGTGACCACAGAGCGAAAGCTCCCAGTACTGTGGTTATCAGGAAACAGACAACCAGGAAGTGTGGAGATCAGAGAAGAATTACAGCAACTTAAGAGCAAAAACGAACAATGAGGACATGAAAACAGCACTGCATTAAGGTAAAGGAAGCTATTAAGATAAAAAAAATCCTTTACAAACCCTTTAAGCTGTCAGTGTTTAGTGACTTTGGGATCTGGAAGAGACATTGGGAAGTTTGCTAGTCGTAGAGAACAATAAATGTATTGTCTTGTAATTTAGGAAAAAGTCGCACTTACAATAAAAACCTCCTTTTTGAAAGATTTTGAGGAATTGTAGCTAAACTGATAAATATGGGATGTTTAATTGTTTATAGACAGTGTGTGCTGTGTTTTTATAGTGTTTACTTATTTTATGTGTGAAGAACTACAGCTCCACCTACTGGTGCTAGGACAAAATAGCAGCAAATATGCAATATTCAATATAAAGGTCTCACTTCTCTTATCTCTCCTATATATAGAATATAGAATCTTCAACCCTGACACATGTCATCTACATCATGGCAATGCTTACTCATTGGTTAAACTTGCCGTTTATCTAAAAATCTTACATTAGATTGTTTAAGTGGTATTAAAGCAAAAACCAAAAAGTTTACATATTGCAGTTTACCAATCCTTAGATATGGTGTCTGCATTAGTTTTCTTGTTTATGCTTTTTTCCCTCTGTTTTCACCTGGTGATTCTACCACACACTTCCCTGCCAGCTCTATTCACACTTTTGCATTCCGGGAATGTGCAAAAGCGCACATCGTGCTTGCGGTGCCTTTATTTCTTAATGGCTCTTCAAACACGGCTAGCAGATGCATGTTTTTTAGTGCCACAAAGTGCATTACATGGGAGGCTCAATGTCAAAAAAGATGCAGGAGCTACTTTGCCACATTTTTCACATGAATAGGCTGCCCTATGTGGCGCAAGACATACACGTAAAAAATGTGCACATGGTGTCATGTAGGTGTGAATAGGGCCTTACATAGCGACCCCACACGCTGGATGAAGGAGCAACAAAGACACCTTTAAACAGCAGCATTATTTAGGGGTAGGGAAGGGTAGCAGATTTAGATACACTAACAAATTGAAGTCAAAGTCCAGCTAAAACGTTTTAGGCAGTTACAGCAACAGTTTTTTTTTTTGTGATAAAGATTTTACATAAATAAATAAAAGCTGACTATTTTAAGCACCTCTGTCAATGTTAGATGGTTTATCTCAACCCTTTAATTCTTACATCTGCAGGAGAGCAACAGCCTCTAACTGCTCTAATAGTAAAGTAAAAAATTTACATGGATTAAGATTGAAACAGCTTTTTGTCCATCTTGACTGCATATCTTGTTTTGGGGGCCTTAGGTTAAACAGTTTCCTCCCAATGGGATAATCACCATTTAAAGATTTCAATATCATGATCATTTTCAAACTTAAAGTGGATGTAAACCACAGTTCATTGTATATTACCAGGATGTTATGTGGGGGAGGGGTGGATTTCTCTGTGGATCACCTCTTATTATGATAAACATAACATAACATATGGTAAACATGTCCAAGCTACATATGTAAATAACCTGTCACTCAAAGCAAGGAGAGAGAAAGGGACTTTTTATTTAGACAGGGTTTTATCTGGAAGTCTGTTCATTTTCACTGAACAATAAAAGAGGATTGCTCAAAAAAAATGTGGGTTTACATCCACTTTAAGTGAATCATGATATTGAAATCTTTAAATGGTGATTGTCCCATTGGGAGGAAACTGTTTAACCTAAGGTCTCTAAACAAGACATGCAGTCAAGATGGACAAAAAGCTGTTTCAATATTAATCCATGTAAATATAAAAAAAAAAAAAAAAAAAGTTTATTGTTTGCAGTAGTTCCCCATAATTAAGGTCCTCCAGACCCTGTATTAGCTTTGTCCTCCTTCTCTGGACTCTCTCCCCCTCAAGGACATCTTTCCTGAGGACTGTTGGCCAAAACTTGATGGCATACTCAAGATGCAGCTGAACCAGAGTTTTGTAAAGTGGTAGAATTATAGTTATCCAGAGTGGTAGCTTGAAGCTTATGGGCCTGATACCAAAGTTGACCTGGAGCCCCCACTACCAGCCGCCGCTTACAACGCATTCCAAGATACTCCCAGTAGGTTTGTATATAAAAGCAGAAACTCAGAGGGCCCAGCCTGGGCCCCACTTGACTTCCAGCTTCATACAAGCCCACCGCTTTTACCTGGCAGCTCATAGAGTATCCTGACTGCCCTCACCTTGTGTGTACTTGCATGATTGAGCAGGGCAGAAAGGGAGGGGCTGTACTGGGCTGGGCAGGGGAGCTGTCATTGGAGGATTGGCCTTACACCTGCTGTGGAACAATCAGGGTCTATATAAACTTCATCACCAAACCCACCTCAGACAAACTTGACAATTAGACCTTCCATAGTCCCCTGAGGAAAATAGCAGGCCTAATTTCTCAAAAAAAAAGGGGGGGGTGGTGTGGATGCAGAGGGAAGAGGAAATGAGAGATGGGTCAAGGGAGGGGGAGCTCCCAGATCGAACAAAGCATCCATCAGCAAAAATGACCAACCCCCCATAAGAATGGGATAGAGGGGCAAACAGCATACTAACGACCACCTTGCTCAGGGATCTCACCATTTTCACCTACCATTGTAGTGTAGCAGACCTCACGGGACTGGACAGCCTGAAGTCATACTAAAACATATTCCAAGGGACTAGAACATAAGATTCTTGTACTCGTCCAGAGATTTAAAGTGCAACCAACTTGCCCACATCTTTGTGAAGGCAGAAATTCTATGCTGTTCCACAAAAATCGATTCCTCCATCTCTTTCCGCCTGTTCAAGCAAGTGAACCATTTCCAAACACTAAGCAGGTTAGTGTCCCTCCAGTATATGGGATACATAAGCGAGCTGCATTGATCATGTGTAGGTGCAGTGACCTTCTACAGTATATTGTCTCTGTGTTTTTTTTGTGTGGTGTAAACAAGTATTGGACTGGGGAGAAGTCCAAAGCACTCCCTGTCATTCGAGATGTGAGGTCATGCCCTTTGGTCCAAAAATCGGCTATAAGGGAACAGTGTCCCCACACGTGGAGGAATGTGCCCTCTGCTGTCAATCAGCGCCAGCATCTATCAGAAACCGTCAAAAAAAACGTACTGATCAGAGATGGAACTCTGTACCATCTTGACCTAATCTTAAAAGAGTTCAATTGAGTGTGTACATTATGTGAGCCTTTATGAGTAAGCAGATTAATTTGTTCCTATTCGTCCTCTTCTATATGAAGGTCCAGATCACTTTTCCACTTCGAACACTCTTTTTCAGAATGTGGGGCAAGCGTAGAATAGAACAGAGATTATATGTCTGAGACCAAATGTCATTAATGTGAAAATCTGGTGCAGAATACCTGGTACGCCTCACAGAACTCTCACCATCATATATATGAAGAAATTCACATCAATTAATAAAAATGTCCTTCCACCTTCATATGGAACCATTCCACAGCATCCTATTGTGACTCTTCCAGCTCAAACACGGCTAATATGGTGTCCTAAAGCCGTGTTTGAGCTGGAAGAGTCACAATAGGATGCTGTGGAATGGTTCTATATGAAGGTGGAAGGACATTTTTATTAATCAATGTGAATTTCTTCATATATATGAGGTGAGAGTTCTGTGAGACTTTCCCTATCGGATATTAAGGAATCTTTATCGCAGACGTTACTTGGAATTTTTGATGGACTGACATTGTTATTTCTTCATGTTTTTAGATGTATTTTTGAACATTGATTCTATTTGAAGAGCTATATATATCTATTGACTTTTTTGGATTTTTCTATACTATATCTATATCTATATCTATATCTATATCTATATATATATATATATATATATATATATATATTGTAGTAGTGTGGTACCCCAGGGGTGTGGTGACCCAGGGTTTTCAATTGGACTGGTTGAGGGGCTCCAGGGAGCTTGCAGTTTACAGAGGAAACTGGCATTCAAGTTTCCTCAATGGTTAATAAAACCCCCAGTCCTGGGTTCAGGCTTTAGAGCTGATCAGCACACTGATTGTGCAGGTGTGTGTGGGCCTGATAGGAGACTCAGGACCAGCATTCTGGGCTCCACCCTCCCGAGGAGTCCAGGCTTGCAAGGGAGAACTCAGAGAGTGCAGGTGTGCACTGTGAAGTGGCTAGAGAAGCTGGAGAGTGCAGGCTGCACTGTGAAACCCCAGGTTTCTGACAGGAGTCAGGAGAGCTCCATGCTGGAGCCTGAGCAGTTGTGCTACTGCTGACAAGAGCCAGAGGGCTTGGTATTTTCTTTGGCACGTATAAGCCAGGAGGCTGAAGGTACCGTTCTGTGTGGACAGTGAAAACCCCCTGCGTGGGAAACCTATGTTTGGATTTTGTTTACTTTTTGCCTTTTCAATAAAAGTGGGCCAACAAGCCCTTAAACATAGTTCCGGACTGGCGTGAATCGCTTAAAATCGCATATCCCACTTGAGCTAAACACCCCCAATATTACAATATATATATATATATATATATATATATATATATATATATATATATATATATAATTTAGCACTTTATCTTATATATTTTGCACTTTACTAATCCTTCTTGGGATTTCGATTTAGCATTTAAGTGATTATATATCACCGCACGAGATCACATTTTATATTTATTCTTGTGTTTTGTGTATTGTGAACACTCTCAGGTTTTGCTGCTATTACTTTTTCTGTTATTGGGTACATTTTTGTATTCACTTTTAGTAGTGTGAAGGACACTTTAACACATATTCTGAAGAATAATAGTTCTATAAACAAATATGCATATTATTTAGATGTGGCCTACACATGCATGAACACTTACCGTATTTGGGATGCAAACACCTCTGACTCCAGATGGAAAACATCTCAGCCAGTCAATTGTTCCTCCCAAGTTTGGCCAGGAGATGTTTGGAGAGGTCCAAAGGAGGTCATACATATACAATGTTCTGCCAAACCTACCATTACAATCCACCCTCCTTGATAATGGTCATATGTCAACGATTACAAGAATTTTGGTGGATTACACAATAGGCCAAGCAAGTTTTTGATTTTAAATTGCAGTGGCCAGTTAGCTATTGGTCATGAGTAGACAGCAATCAGATGTGACCTCTTAGCAGAGTATTGGCTCTGCCCTTGTGATGTAAGGCAGTCCATTTATTTCAAGTACAAGATAAAACACCTTTTAATGTATTTCTTTTCTAGTGTACCACGGTGCACATTTGTGTTAATACAGGTTTGCTGTGGTGCTGCGGGAGTGTGAGTTGGCATGCCATGAAAAATGATCGCCACCTAAAAACAATGCACTGCAGTTTGTGCTTTACTACATGTATGATAATGCACAATAAGCAAGGTTGTTACTGTGCATTACAACACAAAGGAGTGAATCCAGCCTAAGTGATCAGTCAAGTTTTACCTTACTTGAAAGGTGTTCTGTGGAAGAGGCCATTAAATATGTACCAGCTACAACAGTTACCCAGTGATCAATAAGGAAAATAAACCTGCTTCTAATATTTGAATAAACATTGATGTCTCAGTTTTGGGGAACTCTTATTCCAGCTTTGGGGTCCTTCTGTACAGTATGGTATGTCTTTGGTCACCAACCACAAAATATGCCTGGTTATGCAGTGTGGCTGAAGTGCGTAAATCACAAGACTGGCTGAACAAAATGACATATTACTGAATCCTTAAAACAATTTATGTACATGTTTCAACTATGCATTTACCTATTTGCCTGGAATTCCTTTACAGGTATCTTTTACGGTATTTCCTTCAATGATCGCTACAATTTTCCCGTATAAGTATTTAAAAGGCTGTAAATATTGTTCTCCACATACATCCTGATGTTACCAGTGGTCCCCAAGTACATTAAAGATTAATGACATGAAAATGCAATAATATTAAACACAAAGTTGTGCTTAGTATATGAAAAAGCATTTGTTTTCTTTAGATAATCACTCAAGTATTTTACTGACATTTAGTTTTTAAAAAATGTTGTTTGTAAAATTAGTTTATTCTGTAAAAGGAAATAATAAAAGCAAAAGGAAACTGCATCAAATAAAAATTCCTAGCCAAGCAATCAGTAAATTAAAGGGGTTGTAAAGGTAAAAATGTTTTTCCCTAAATAGCTTCCTTTACCTTAGTGCAGTCCTCCTTCACTTACCTCATCCTTCGATTTTGCTTTTAAATGTCCTTATTTCTTCTGAGAAATCCTCACTTCCTGTTCTTCTGTCTGTAACTCCACACAGTAGCCTCTTGAGGGGGGAGGGGGCGAGCAGGAGGGTCAGGAAGCTCTCTACTTTGCAGATAGAGAAAGGAGCTGTGTGTTAGTGGGTGTCCTGACACTCCTGCTCAACCCCTCCCCCCTAAAGAGGCTTTCTCCACACCAGGGAGAAAGCCTCGCATTACTGTGTGTAGTTATAGACAGAAGAACAGGAAGTGAGGATTTCTCGTAAGAAATAAGGACTTTTAAAAGCAAAATCGAAGGATGAGGTAAGTGAAGGAGGACTGTACTAAGGTAAGGGAAACTATTTAGGGAAAAACATTTTTACCTTTACAACCCCTTTAAGCTATTAAAGGACATCTAAACATATCTTTTATCACTCAATAAATAAATTGGCGGATGAGTAAATAGTCTATTCAATACGTTTTTCCCATGAACAAAGTGTAACAAATAGTGCAATGCATTAACAATACCATGTCAATCTTTATGCACTGCTCAAATGTCTCCCAACCCAATCAGATGTGCACTCATCAGCTATATATGACCTCTCATTAGGAAGGTCAGTAAGCACTTTGGTGGTTAACACTCTGGATTACTTTCTCCTTCTCTATCTGGATGTACTCCAAACACTTTACACTTCTCTACTTCAATAGTAATCACTAAATCTTTCTCTCCACTCCATCAATATGCAATACATAGATAGACAGGGGTTTTTATTGTGCAAGCCTGAAATGGCATTGCTTCCTGAAGATGTCAGGCATAGACAAAGCGCATAGTGGCGGAGCCTCCGTGGGTGACATCATTTCTGGTACTATGGTGGAACACACACCGGCTCTAGAGAAAGCAGTCAGATTTTTTTATATAGTTTAATAAAGCAGTTTGCATGATAAAATTCCTTCTCGGTCTATATCTTGCATATTGATGGAGTGGAGAGAACAATTTGGTGATTACTACTGAAGTGGCTCCTGTTGCACCAACCCAGCCAAAAGAGAAGTGTAAAGTGTATGGAGTACATCCAGATAGAGGAAGAAAAGTAATTTAGAGCCTTAACTCTAGTACGTATTGACCTTCCTATTATGAGGTCATACATTGTTGGAGAGAACTTATAGTGTTTGTGAACCCATTTGTCTAAGTCATGGGTCTTCAAACTATGGCCCTCCAGTTGTTCAGGAACTACAATTCCCATCATGCCTAGTCATGTCTGTGAATGTCAGAGTTTTACAATGCCTCATGGGATGTGTAGTTCCGCAACAGCTGGAGGGCCATAGTTTGAGGACCCCTGGTCTAAGTCTATGCCAGACCCTTCATTAGAGCCTGGCATAGCACACTATGTAAAGCATTTTTAAAAACGAGCAGTGTAAATACTGATTTTCAGCTGTCTTCAGGGTGGTCACGTGACTTGCTGACGCTTTCCAGCTCCGATGGATTGCCTCTGCGGGAGGGGACGTGATCTCCCTCTGATGTCAGTCGGGGAGATCAGAAAAAAATAAAAAATCTGACAGGGATTTTAACCATTCCCTATTCAATCCCAAATGCAAAAAAAAGTTTTGATGTTAGACATTTTAATGAACCTACCTCCTTGCAGAATACATTTTAACCACTTGCTTACTGGGCACATATACCCCCTTCCTGAGGAAGAAAAGTGTTACTGCGCTGATCTAATTATCCAGAGGTATTAAATCTCTGGGAGTATGGACATAAGTGAAATATCAGGGCCACAATGTACCCAATCTTAAATGTGAATAACCTGGATACAAACAATATATAAAAAAATATATAAGAAATATATGAGTCATACAAATGTGACACAGTGATTTCAAACTTGAATCATATATCTAGATCAGTGTGTCAGCATACAATCCATATGCCACAGTGCTTCTATGAGAAAAATGGCTGTTGCTGCTACTGACCAACCAAATAGTGAAAACAATACGAAAGATATTACAAAAATATTGTGTATATATGTGTATAAAACCACAATATGCAGTATGCCAACTGCACCGTGAGTTGTCCAATAACCGATATTGGAACAAAATAAATATCAAAAAAGTGAAATTATTATCAAACAACCATACAAATGTGCAATGTGCTGACTGCACTTAAAAATAGTCCAAATGACAGGCAATCTTGCTCTTATACAATAGGTTCCAGCAAACACAAGGTTCAATGTTGGTAGTACTGTGTAGAGGAAAGTGCCGCTAACTCTTCCACCCGACAAAGATGTGCCACCATCACCAATGGTTAAAATCAACACTCACCAGACCCCAGATATTATTAGGCTCCAAAGTGGTGTCTTTTCTTTGTCCGTCAGTGGGTGTTGCCTCCTTTTCCCTTTTACAAGGTCTCTTCAATTCCTCAAAAACAAGGGGCTCATCATGGTGTAGTATATTAAAATATGTATTTATTTAAAAAAGGTAAAAAAATAACACTTACAATATAAAGTGCCTCTGACCGGCACTGAGTGTCTTTGGCAGTGTCAACCGTTAAAAGCCGCTGACCAGCATTTAAATGGCGTCCTAAGAGGTGTGCTTGCCCCGCTGTGCTCCGCATGTATTGCTACAAGGGGTCCGGGCGCGCTGGTGTGCTGCACCCTCTATGTGCGTGTCCAAACAGCCTCTACGCGTTTCGCTAATTGCGTCATCAGGAGAGCTGTGGACACTACTGTTTAAGCTGTATTTATACCCCTGTGGATTCCCTGAAATGCTGCAAGGTAGTCACAGGAAACAGGAAGTCTTCCGGCCACCATCTTGGCTGATGGCACAGGAAGTTCCTGTTCCACCATTTTGGTTACTGGATACCTGGCTATTTGCCAGTCCTGGCTGTTACTGGGTGTCAGCAATAAAAATATGGATATACCCCTGTGGATTCCCTGAAATGCTGCTAGGTGGTCACAGGAAACAGGAAGTCTTCCGGCCACCATCTTGGCTGATGGCACAGGAAGTTCCTGTTCCCCCATTTTGGTTACTGGATACCTGGCTATTTGCCAGTCCTGGCTGTTACTGGGTGTCAGCAATAAAAATATGCCCAGCAGCCAGAGTGGCTGTATGTGTGGGGCGCTATGTGCGCTGCTACCTCTGTTCGTTTGTGCACCTCCCCCCCCTCCGTGTGCGGTCGCTTATCGCCCTGTGTGTTATTCCCTGTATTATCGCCGCAACCGGAAGTGCTTGTGCGGCCATCTTGCCTCCGTCACCGGAAGTGTCCGTTCCGCCATTTTGGTTACTAGCATCCTATGTTAGTCTATGCCTGTTTTGGGTAATGGCTAATTCTCCACACAGGATGTAATGTTAGTCATTTTAGCTACTGGCAATGGTCCCTGTGTAGCAGTCACCGTCCCTGGTTGACGCTGCCAGGGACACTTTACAAAAAACAACATTTTATCACCTATATTACTTTAAGTGGTCAAAAGCTGTGTTTATTTAAAAAATGTATTTACTAAAAATTAATCAAACACCATGAGGCCATAAACAGCAGGAAACAAATACAGTTTTCATTTTTCTGCTGCTATATTTTGACTTTTCTGTATAAACACTTCTCAGTGTGTGTTATTACTGATATTTTAACCCTGTATTGTTTAATACACATACTCATTGGTTTCTAATACTTGATGGTAGGTGATCTATCAAGTGATCTAGTGCTGTTTGATTTTTTTTTTTTGTTTAATTTTCTTATAATTTTTGCAAATCTATAAACGTTTCAAAACTGCTAAAGGCCCTATTTGGCGCAAACTTAATGCCCTTGTCTAATACCAGTAGTTCCTCCTGGGAGAATTCAATGTTAGTTAGGTTGAAGATCCCTTCACCTAACCCACCCTTTTTCTTTTTGCTTCCCCTTCTGTACCCTCTCCTTCTTGGGGGTTGTGATTCCACCCCCCTCTGCCGGTCTGAAAAACCGGCATAGGTGGTCTGAAAGACTCCCCCCGGTCCCTCCATTCCCCCTGCCATTGGGGTGGCCCATAGTTTTGGCCATAGTATCCTCTCCCTCTACCCCTTTGGCCTCCCCTCCAGGGTCTGGAGTATTGGCCATAATAAGGGGGGTAGGAGTGTTGTTGGGGTGGTGGTGGTGGAGGTGGTCCCCCTTGTTGGTTTTTATTTGGGGTGGATTTATGTGCAATATTTTTAACAGCCGGGGTGGCTGCTTTCTTTTTCACACTAGTAGTCTCAATTTTCCCCTGGGAGGTGCTTGCACCCTGCGTTTCGTTCGTTTCCATTTCGTCATTGAGGGATGTATTATTCGAATTGGGTATTATATCATTCTCTTGCCAGCTATAAATTTTTCCTGCTGCATAATCTTTCTTATCTCGTTGGTATTTTTTAACCTTTTTGTTTTTGATTTCATTATCTAGTTTAGTCAGGAAATCTTGCAATTTTTTAGCTCTGGTGCTGTAATCATCAGTGCTGCTATGTGGGGTCATGTTCTCTTTAAGGCCGTTAATGGTTGTTTCAATTTTCTTTAGCTTTATCTTTCTTCTATCAATAATAATGTCCAATAGTTTGTTTTCACATCCATTAAAAAAGTTATACCAAGCTTGTGTTAGGCCCTCCTCTGTTAGCCCATCATTGGGTCCTAAATCCCACCTTAACCTACGTGGTGTTATGTGGGTTTGTTTGTATTTTTCCAAGGTTGTAATGTCCCACCACACCCTTATTTGTTTGTCCATTAAGTTTTTTAACTGTTTGAACCCTTGTTCCAGATTGACTGTGGTGATATCATCTGTATTTTCAAATGGGTCTCCCATTTCTAACCTTCTACTGGCCAGGAATGAGAAGACCTCCATTTATGCTGCCCGTGCGGTAATTTAGGAGAAAACAATTGGTTGTGAGTGTCACCGGCGCAAAAGAAAATAAATAAATAAATGTGAACTGTGATCTGCTGCAGTACTGTGTGCCCTTAGTGGGGGTCAATAGTGCATGAGGAAGAAAAGTGTTACTGCGCTGATCTAATTATCCAGAGGTATTAAATCTCTGGGAGTATGGACATAAGTGAAATATCAGGGCCACAATGTACCCAATCTTAAATGTGAATAACCTGGATACAAACAATATATAAAAAAATATATAAGAAATATATGAGTCATACAAATGTGACACAGTGATTTCAAACTTGAATCATATATCTAGATCAGTGTGTCAGCATACAATCCATATGCCACAGTGCTTCTATGAGAAAAATGGCTGTTGCTGCTACTGACCAACCAAATAGTGAAAACAATACGAAAGATATTACAAAAATATTGTGTATATATGTGTATAAAACCACAATATGCAGTATGCCAACTGCACCGTGAGTTGTCCAATAACCGATATTGGAACAAAATAAATATCAAAAAAGTGAAATTATTATCAAACAACCATACAAATGTGCAATGTGCTGACTGCACTTAAAAATAGTCCAAATGACAGGCAATCTTGCTCTTATACAATAGGTTCCAGCAAACACAAGGTTCAATGTTGGTAGTACTGTGTAGAGGAAAGTGCCGCTAACTCTTCCACCCGACAAAGATGTGCCACCATCACCAATGGTTAAAATCAACACTCACCAGACCCCAGATATTATTAGGCTCCAAAGTGGTGTCTTTTCTTTGTCCGTCAGTGGGTGTTGCCTCCTTTTCCCTTTTACAAGGTCTCATCAATTCCTCAAAAACAAGGGGCTCATCATGGTGTAGTATATTAAAATATGTATTTATTTAAAAAAGGTAAAAAAATAACACTTACAATATAAAGTGCCTCTGACCGGCACTGAGTGTCTTTGGCAGTGTCAACCGTTAAAAGCCGCTGACCAGCATTTAAATGGCGTCCTAAGAGGTGTGCTTGCCCCGCTGTGCTCCGCATGTATTGCTACAAGGGGTCCGGGCGCGCTGGTGTGCTGCACCCTCTATGTGCGTGTCCAAACAGCCTCTACGCGTTTCGCTAATTGAGGGGGGGGAGGTGCACAAACGAACAGAGGTAGCAGCGCACATAGCGCCCCACACATACAGCCACTCTGGCTGCTGGGCATATTTTTATTGCTGACACCCAGTAACAGCCAGGACTGGCAAATAGCCAGGTATCCAGTAACCAAAATGGGGGAACAGGAACTTCCTGTGCCATCAGCCAAGATGGTGGCCGGAAGACTTCCTGTTTCCTGTGACCACCTAGCAGCATTTCAGGGAATCCACAGGGGTATATCCATATTTTTATTGCTGACACCCAGTAACAGCCAGGACTGGCAAATAGCCAGGTATCCAGTAACCAAAATGGTGGAACAGGAACTTCCTGTGCCATCAGCCAAGATGGTGGCCGGAAGACTTCCTGTTTCCTGTGACTACCTTGCAGCATTTCAGGGAATCCACAGGGGTATAAATACAGCTTAAACAGTAGTGTCCACAGCTCTCCTGACGACGCAATTAGCGAAACGCGTAGAGGCTGTTTGGACACGCACATAGAGGGTGCAGCACACCAGCGCGCCCGGACCCCTTGTAGCAATACATGCGGAGCACAGCGGGGCAAGCACACCTCTTAGGACGCCATTTAAATGCTGGTCAGCGGCTTTTAACGGTTGACACTGCCAAAGACACTCAGTGCCGGTCAGAGGCACTTTATATTGTAAGTGTTATTTTTTTACCTTTTTTAAATAAATACATATTTTAATATACTACACCATGATGAGCCCCTTGTTTTTGAGGAATTGATGAGACCTTGTAAAAGGGAAAAGGAGGCAACACCCACTGACGGACAAAGAAAAGACACCACTTTGGAGCCTAATAATATCTGGGGTCTGGTGAGTGTTGATTTTAACCATTGGTGATGGTGGCACATCTTTGTCGGGTGGAAGAGTTAGCGGCACTTTCCTCTACACAGTACTACCAACATTGAACCTTGTGTTTGCTGGAACCTATTGTATAAGAGCAAGATTGCCTGTCATTTGGACTATTTTTAAGTGCAGTCAGCACATTGCACATTTGTATGGTTGTTTGATAATAATTTCACTTTTTTGATATTTATTTTGTTCCAATATCGGTTATTGGACAACTCACGGTGCAGTTGGCATACTGCATATTGTGGTTTTATACACATATATACACAATATTTTTGTAATATCTTTCGTATTGTTTTCACTATTTGGTTGGTCAGTAGCAGCAACAGCCATTTTTCTCATAGAAGCACTGTGGCATATGGATTGTATGCTGACACACTGATCTAGATATATGATTCAAGTTTGAAATCACTGTGTCACATTTGTATGACTCATATATTTCTTATATATTTTTTTATATATTGTTTGTATCCAGGTTATTCACATTTAAGATTGGGTACATTGTGGCCCTGATATTTCACTTATGTCCATACTCCCAGAGATTTAATACCTCTGGATAATTAGATCAGCGCAGTAACACTTTTCTTCCTCATGCACTATTGACCCCCACTAAGGGCACACAGTACTGCAGCAGATCACAGTTCACATTTATTTATTTATTTTCTTTTGCGCCGGTGACACTCACAACCAATTGTATACCCCCTTCCTGCCCAGGCAAAACTTCAGTTTTCGGCACTGCGTTGCTTTAACTGACAATTGCGTGGTTGTACGATGTAGCTCCCAAACAAAATTGACGTCCTTTTTTTCCCACAAATAGAGCTTTTTTTTGGTGGTATTTGATCACCTCTGCAGTTTTTATTTTTTGCGATATAAACAAAAAAAGAGCGACAATTTTGAAAAAAACACAATATTTTTTTACTTTTTGCTATAATAAATATCCCGATTTTTTAAAAAATATATATTTTTTTCTCAGTTTAGGCTGATAAGTATTCAACATATTTTTGGTATAGTGATTGGTTTGCGCAAAAGTTATAGCGCCTACAAAATAGGGGACCGAATTATGATTTTCTTTTATTATTATTTTTTACTAGTAATGGCAGCGATCTGCGATTTTTATTGGGACTGCGACATTATGGCGGACACATCGGACACTTTTGACACATTTTTGGGACCATTCACATTTATACAGCGATCAGTGCTATAAATATGCACTAATTACTGTATAAATGTGACTGGCAGGGAAGGGGTTAACACTAGGGGGTGAGGAAGGGGTTAAATGTGTCCCCTACTAGTGATTCTAACTGTGGGGGAAGGGGACTGACTGGGGGAGGTGACCAATCTGTGTCCCTATGTACAAGGGACACAGCATCGGTCTCCTCTCCCTGACAGGACGTGGATCTCTGTGTTTACACACACAGATCCACGTCCTTGTCTGTGTAACGGCCGATCGCGGGTACCTGGCAGACATCGTGGCCGCCATGCACGCGCATCGGCACCTCAGTGACGTGGCGGGCTCGCGCGCCCCCCAGTGGCCACAGGAGCTGAGGACGTCAATAGACGTCCTCCTGGCATTTGAGAGCCACCTTGTGGCCGTCTTTTGTCTGTGGCCGGGGCTCCAAGTGGTTAAATAATGGCCAACAAGATTTTTCCACTCCATTAATCCAAACTAAGAAAAATTACCAAAAGCTGTTACAAGTAGAGATGTACATTTTCCGGACATTTTGAACCCACGAAAAAAAAATACATTCAGTGTGGAATAGTTTCACAAATTGAAAGTCATTTAGTTACACTGGGAAGAACAAATGCAGAGAATATAAAATGTTATGCTTGAAATAAAAGTACAGCTTATGCAGGAAACCTGCTTTTTTAAAAAAAATGTTTTATTACAAATAGAATAACAAGGACTGTATATGATAGGAACATTTCAACTATACATAAGATCAGGTAACCCCCCCCCCCCCCTCATAATAGTTTAAAAGCTTCCTGGCAATATGCAGTTATTGGCAAGGTTGATCCAGAAGCATATATTGCTCTATGGAGAGATTAATGAATGTTCTCCTGATTTTCAGATGTCATTGTATCTATAAATTAAGGTTTTGTGTATTTCTAGAAGGCTGTGGTTTGCAGCACTTCCTTACCTGAAGATGCTGCTGGTGAAGAAACACTTTGTGATGATCCAGAAGCAGCATAAAGGGTGTTTCTGCAATGAGAACTCTGGAGGGAAAAGCTCCTTGCACTTCCATTCTGGTCCTCATAATTTCATTCCATTCCATAAAGTATTTACAATGTATTTAGGGCACCTCTGGCATGCCCGGATGTGTTTTGATATCCTTGTAGCGTTTGGAAAATAATATTTCTTCTCACAATATTTGCAAATTGCATCTTTGCTCTCAGCAGAAATTGCACTGTGGAAATGTTTCCAAACTCTATGTTGGCCTCACAATTTTACTGAAAGCAGAAAAAGAAAAACAACTATTTACTGAGCATACTATAGGTAAACAATATGCTATGGTGGTGGAGAACATTAAAATGAATAATTTAAAGGTTATAAAGATAAAGTAATTTGTCAGATAAATCTACCCCCTTACCCATTAGACATGAGCACACTGAAATATTTCCTTTCAGATTCCGGTTTCGTACAAAAAATAAATATATTTAGTTACTCCCGAAATTATTTTTATTTATTTTGTTTCCTTAAAAAAATGCATTTGTCTGAAAATCTGAATTAATTAAGGCTGAATCTGTCAATTGAAGGCTTATGGTGTCTGTCGGAGGTTCTAAGAAGATTAGACGAAGCAGCAAAACTGTGTAACGCCGCAATCGTACATTTCCGGTAGAATGCTCCGCCCACAAGCTATAGTAGAATTAAAATGTTGTATGACTAGTAATAATTATATTTATGAATTATTATTACTAGTCAACCAACATTAGAATTATTCTATAGCCTATGGGCCGAGCATTTGACAGTAAATGTCCGCTCACGGCGATCATATGTTTTTAGCTGCTTTGCCAAATCTTCATGTCTCTATAATGTCGAATAATCTTACTAATAAACTAATAAGTTAAGGTTAGGCACATTCAACTGCAGGTTCGATAGATACAGATTGTTATTGTCACCGTCATGTCGAATCTTCTATCTACCGTATATCGAACTGTTGTCACAACGAAACGAAAATAAAGCATTTTCTTATTTTGGATCTTTCGGATTTTGGATTCTGCGAGTTTGTTATCGTCTGTTAAAACTAACACTAAAATCGGATGAAAATGCATTTGGACGAAAACGAATGCACATGTCTATTACCCAAGGAGACAGAAACTGTCATCTACTGTATCCCAACAATCACTGTAGAAGGTATAAGATGGAGCCCACAAGCAAACTAAACTGGAGCTTTTCCCCTGAAGTTTGTTTGAGGACTGCAATGAGAAGTATAGTGTCTTGAATTGAATTCCAGTATTTACTTGTCGTCATCTGATAGAACTTGCAATAATTTAAGGCCGCGTACACACGGTCGGTCCAAACCGATGAAAACGGCCTGAAGTCCAGTTTCATCGGTCCAAACCGACCGTGTGTATGGCCCATCGGTCTGTTGTCCTTCGGACAAAAATGATAGAACTTGCTTTAAAATCGAACCGATGGACGGCTGACCATCGGTCAAAACCGATGGTTAGTACACAAAAGCATCGGTTCAAAACCCGCGCATGCTCAGAATCAAGTCGACGCATGCTTGGAAGCATTGAACTTCGTTTTTTTCAGCACGTCGTGTGTTTTACGTCACCGCGTTCTGACCCGATCGGGTTTTGAACTGATGGTGTGTACGCACATCAGACCATCGGTCTGCTTCAGCGGTGAACTGATCAAAAAGGTTCGTCGGACCATTCTCATCGGATGGATCGACCGTGTGTACGCGGCCTAAGACTTTACATAAAGTCTCAGAAATCTTTCAACAAAGTCTTCATGGTATATAGTTGGAATATCATGTCATCAATATATTATTTATCATTGTAAAGGAATATATTTCACACTTCTTTTTTTTTTTACGGGCCTTCCCATCTCTAGTTAGTCATCTCATTCTAACCCAAAAAATTATATTTTACATGCTGCCATTTTTTATTTCACACCATTGATCCATGCACTGTTAATAAATAACCCCTATAAGCAAGTTATAGTATAACTTCCTAAAGCAAAATATTATGTTATGACTTACGTTTAATAAACCTAAGAGCCAGTTCACACTGGGGCGACTTGCGATCCGACTTCATGTCGCCTCAAGTCGTCCCAAGTCGCGCTGTAGAGAAAAACAATGGAAGTGAATGGGAGCGGTGTTACAGTAATACACACGACTCAAGGCGATCCGACTTCAGAAAAGGTTCCTGTACTACTTCAATCCGACTTGTAGGCGATTTGTACCCATTGATTTCAATGGAAGTCGCTTCCAAGTCTGATCACTGTCTTAACTGAAGCGACTTTCCAGGAAGATAACATACATTTCTCAGGCAAACCTCTCCTGCCCCCCTCCCTCTCCCAGAGATGATTGTTGTTTGATTGGCCACTGGAAAGTCTCCTATCCTGGAGACAACTTCAAGTTGTGTTGTAAATCGCCCCAGATCGCCCTGTGGTTCATGTTCAAGTCACGTCGGAGTCGCCTCTGAAAGTCGCGCTGGAAGTCGTGTCGCCCTAGTGTGAACCGACTCTTATTGTGTTCTTTTCTTCATTGACTTTGCATTATCTTTAAACAGAGTTTCTAAAATACTCTGGGCTACATAGTGTATAACTGTGTTACCCAGCCCTATTGTAACAGAACCGCAAAATGATCAATTATATGCAAGAAAACTTTGTATACTTGCAAGTTATACTGTAGCTAATTGCACCCTTCACAAAGATTAGTAAAGGATATATTTCACAAAAGTGCTAGTTTTGAAGCACAGCTAATGGTACTCTTGCTGTTTTCTTTTAGAACTAATGCTTTTAGTGACCCATCAAGGCTTTAAATGAAATGTTATGTTTATGAATAAGTGATGTCTATGACTTATAACAATCCATTCTTTCTACATATACAATAGTAGCAATCAAGCTTACTAGAGAGACATTGTTTAGTTCTTTTCCATGCATTACTGTGGATATTTGTGGGCAAGGTCCAAAGGCCGCAATTTTTTCAGTCTTTGGGATATGTAGAACCAATTTCCTTTGTGGCAGCAAAGTCCTTGTTGTCTGTATGTTTTACTGTGTGATAATGTTCTGTTGCATTCAAAGTACATATGTCAGATGGGTCTGTGGCATGGTGGAGGAGAATCAGGCTTAATTTTGTGGCAAAGTTGGCCATGGAGGGATAGGATTTCAAACAAACAATTTTTCGAAACTTTGTATGAAAATTCTCAGAACAATTGGATGTAATTTAAAATAATTAGTTTGCTTTTAACATTAGATTTTTTAATGAATGGACGTTAATGAACAAAAACCACATACACTGTTATGCCCTGTACATACGATCGGTTCGTCTGATGAAAACGAACCGATGAAGCTGATTTTCATCAGTTTTACCTACACACCATTGGTTAAAAATCCGATCGTGTCCAACACAGTGACGTAAAATACAACGACGTGCAGAGAAAAATGAAGTTCAATGCTTCTGAGCATGCGTCAACTTGATTCTGCACATGCGTGGATTTTTGACCGATGGATTTCCCCACAGACGATCGTTTTTTTCTATCGTTTTTTTACGAAAATTTTAAAACAGGTTCTATTTTTTTTTCACCGATGGGGAAAAAAAATGATGGGGCCCACACACGATCGGTTCGTCCAATGAAAACGGTCCATTTTCATCAGACGAACCGATCGTGTGTACAGGGCATAAGAGATATGTATAAATTCATGAAAAATGTTCTATCCCACTACTTCGAATTTTCTTGTCACTGCAGTTGAAATTGAACATCAGTTTGACCCACTAATGGCTGGAAACAAGTCAACTTTTCTAGAACATTCTTTTCCTATGAATTTTCATTCAAAATTCTACTTATCTATGGCTTTAAAAACCAAAGGATTTGTTGTAAACTGATGTTTACTCCAATATTGCTGAAAATCAACATGTTATACCTATATCATTTTATTCCAAATGTAATGATGAATGCAATTGTATACTATTCAATATATCTATTCAAACAGGAATGGTACATGCTTTTACTGTATGTACAAAAATTGTGATTTCTGGTTCCTTTAGAAGCAATAGCATCTTTGCACCTTTTGGAATAGAATGCACTTAGATAAGTTCCTCTTGTGTAAAAAAAATATGACACCAGCACTTGATTAACCACCTGCCTACAGGGCACTTTCAACCTCTTCCTGCTCAGGCCAATTTTTAGATTTCAGAGCTATCACACTTTGAATGACAATTGCGCATTATTGGTGGTATTTCATCACCACTGGGTTTTTAACAAACAAAAAAATCCTGAAATTCTGGGAAAAATAGGCTGCACTGATGGGCATTGATGAGGCGGCAATGATGAGCACTGATAAACTGCTGTGATGGGCACTGATAAGGCTGCACTGATAGGGTGGCACTGATGGGAACTGATTTGCTGCACTGATGGGAACTGATAGGTATCACTGATGGGCACTGATGAGGCTGCACTGATGGGCACTGATAGGCAGCACTGATTTGCTGCACTGATGGGCATGGATATGCTGCGCTGATGGAGACTGCTTGGCACTAATGGGGCTGCACTCATAATCAGTGCCCTGATTATCAGTGTAAAGTTGCCCAGTCACAAGATAGCCAGTTATCGGCTTTCCTTTCCTCACACAGTGACAGCGCTGAGGAAATGAAATGCTGATAACCTGCATTTGTTTACATGGGATCAGCTGTGATTGTACACAGCTGATCACATGGTAAAGGGTCACTGGAATTGGCCCTTTACCTCGATCACAGAGCGTTCCCAATGTGCTTCCTATGGGCACATTTGGGGCGGTATCTATTGACGACCACACTGTAGCTGTCTTTCTGCTATAGCACGGTCGGCAATTGGTTAAAGATTCTATGAGTTTGCTTGTTTCTGGCTCTTTCTTCTCAAACACCTTGCTTTAGTCTTGCCTGGAAGTTTTCAGTAGGGTTTAGGTATGGGCTGTTTCATTTCAATTCCATTCCGGTTCCTGATCTAGTAATATTTGGCTCTCAGGGGTCACGGTGTATGGAGCACTATGTACTGCTCATCAGCTGGCAGAGGAGGATGGAGTAAGTCTGGGACCAGCAGCAGGCCCTCCCCACAGTTACCACGGAACCCAGCACAGGCTCATTGACCTAATATGGTGGCTGCTACTGCCAGCCTCTTTTACTTAAAATGTCAGCTGCCTGGCTACCAAGCTAAGTCAACCTGAGACCAACCATGCTGATTCAGAGTCCTGATCGCTGCATGCTTGTTCTAGAATTTACCACAGACAGGCATGCAAACCCTGATGTAAGTGGGAACTCTGATGTAAAGGGGAATGCTGTGGGCTGCAACCAATCAGTGAGCGGTAATGATGTGCAGTAACCTCTAGCAACCAATCAGTGAGCAGTAATAATGCGCAGTAACATTTATCAAGCAATCAGTGAGCGGTAAGGATGCGCAGTAACCTCTAGCAACTAATCAGTGAGCCAAAATGTGTGCTGTAATCTCTAGCAACCAGTCAGTGAATGGTAATGATATGCTGTAACCTCTGGCAACCAATCGCTGCCTGATATGCTGCAGTAAACTGATTTTGAGTGTAGCTGCTATTTATTGTATGTTTTAGAGCAGGTGGAGATAACAATTGCATGTGGAGGGGGGGCTGGGGGCCCAAGAAAATGTTTGTCAAGGGTCCAATCAATATGGCTCTGTATTAGATGGCCTTGTTAAATTTTTTATTGGGTTTGCACATACATTCACCAAATTTGCCTGCTCAGGGCCATAGTACACAGCTCATAAAAGATGACAGGGCCACTCGTTTAGAAAAGACCTTGCACTGAAAGGCAAGACACATTCATTACATTAGGTCTCCCTCCCTCATATAAAATCTCCATATGCTAAAATGTGACAACATAATCCTTTCCAGCAAGATCCTGGCAATGATTAGGATCCTTAATTATGCAAGAAGACCATCCGGCACTGTGCAGGAGCATCATCTTGAAATATTTGAGATACTTAGCTCTCTCAGGATTGCAGCAGACAATTGTTTTTTTTTTGTACACCGGTGCTTTACAACTATCATGTGGCATTTTTTTTACATGGGATATAGGCATAACCTAATGAGTAGACCTTACCTTCTAGTGTAACACATGCACCACATAAATAATTGAACAAAGTATAGACACAAATATTATTTATTTTATAATTATCATTTATTATCATTAATATCTTTGTTAGTTTTATTTGACTTGTGAAGGAGTAATTCAAAAGCTACATACATAGTGTAACCTTCAACAAAGACCCCTCCTGACCTCTAGTTACTCCAAGTCATGATGGGTCCATAAATTTAAGAGTACTGCAAGCAGTAGGGTCAGATGACCAGACAAAGTGCATGTCCAAGCTCAAGTGCCACCTACTGTTTATAGGTATATTTATTGACTTGGAGAAAAACAGCTGCATCAACAGTCATAAAAAAAAAACTAAAGTATGCACAAATTGTTTGCTTGTGAAGTGTGCAATTGCTTGCCTATTAATATAATGTTGACGCTGTTTTTTTTCTCTGAATATCTGCTTCACAGTGCTATGGATGATTCTGAATAGATAAAAACAAAGTGGTATTTAACACCACGGCCATGTGAATATATTATAAACATCCCCATTTGTTTATTGCAAAGTTTGCCTGAAAGGATATAGCAGTGTGCATAGGGTTCATCCAGTATTTTTAGTATTAATATGTGGTCACACCCTGTGAAGTTTGAGGCTGTGTGCGTTAAGGACATCAAAGCTGTGTGCATCCAAGAAGCTCCAAGCAGTGTGCCTGGAAGAGCTGGGGGTCTAAGGGACCAGTTTCTATAGCAGCAGTGCTGCTGAGGAGTAGCCAGGTGGGCTAGCATTTTCATTTGGATTTTGTGTGAAGCTGAAACCCCCTACGTGGGAAATTCATATGTGTGAACTTTAGGTTTCCTTTTAACAAAAGTGGGCAACCAAGCCCTTAAAAACAGTTCCATCTGATATGGACTTCACTAAACCACACATCTACCACTGAGATAATGATCCCCCATGTCACAATATATAGACAACACAATAAAAATAAAATGAGAGATCTGTTGCGCTGATAGGAAATTAATAATTAAACTAAAAGCTGCTGACACAATATTGTAGGGTACAATAGACAATATATGGGGTAAAGGTGATAAGCCTGCCTGCACCAATATGTTGGCTGTGTTGTCTATATATGAGGTAAAGGTGTAGCGCTAAAACAAATGGTAGGGAAAAAAGTGAAATTCAATGGTTTGAAGATGCCAAAAAGTTCATAACAAAATCCACATTGTGAAATCTCTCTTCATATAGGAGGGACGCTACATGTTTTATAAATTGCTCTTTATGTCTCTATTGCTTTCATATATTTGTTTGTTATACAAACAAAAAATGAAAGCACACAAAAGGATTCTCAAAGCACAGGGGACTAGCAGCAGTGGCTGCATTTTTACTAACCTTGCCTGAGTGAAGCCATAGACAGAACCATTCGATGGGCATGAGGAGTCACTTCTTTTTTCACTTATGTCCCTAAATTAAAGGAGTTGTAAATAAAAACAATTTTTTGGCTGAAATTACTGTTTACAGGGTATAGAGACATACTAGTTAACTGATTCCTTTTAAAAACGATGTTTCCTGCCTCTCTACTGTACAGAGTCACAGAGCCAATACAGGGCAGTGACGGTTTGGAAAACAAAACTGATTGATGCTGAGGGGTTTCAGACACACAGTAATCACACCTCCTTGATTAGAGACCACACAGAGAAAGCTCCCAGTACTGTGGTTATCAGGAAACAGACAACCAGGAAGTGTGGAGATCAGAGAAGAATTACAGCAACTTGAGAGCAAAAACAAACAATGAGGACATGAAAACAGCACTGCATTAAGGTAAAGGAAGCTATTAAGATAAAAAAAAATCCTTTACAAACCCTTTAAGCTTTATCAATTTCTATTGTAGGTCTACCCCCATAGGGGCCGCTGGTGAATGTGGTTCATCTCCCACCCTGCACAGCCAGGCAAATTAATTTCCAAACACACAGAGTCAAGAGAAAGTCCTTATACTTTTTTCTCAACCGCCAGCACATACACTTGCTTGCAGACTATCACTCTGAGGACCAGCTAGCACTGATGTGGGGACCTGAGACTGACTCTGCCAGGCCCAAAGCAAATGTTCTTTGCAGGCAGGGACCACAGCCCTTATGGTGTAGCAAAAATATTGCAGTCCTTGGTGCTAGCTGTTCTACATGTGGCTACTGCTCCCAGTACCACCTCTTCAGGCACTGCCAGCCCTCCTGGCTGCAGCTGTCCCTATCCAATGCCCGTGCCACCACAGTCCTCCTGACTGGCTCTGCACCCATCCCAGACTTCTCTATCCCAATCCTCACAGGCATGCCTCCCAGTCCTTCTGACTGTGTGTCACTCGCCAGTCCTCCTGACTGTTCCTGTTACTTCTGGAGACTTGCCCGGCACTGTTCTCCTGCTGTCCTTTCATTGCTCCCAGTTCCTCCTGGCTAGGACACCTCCGTGGATTTGGGAAGGTCCTATCCGCACCTGGGCCCAGGCCCAAGGTCACCCCCTCCTAGACTGGGGAGCTCCCTCAAAGGCCATGACAGCCTAACACTCCATCTCCAGCTTCCACCCGAACTATCCTCCCCAGCTGAGCTGACCCTGAGTATTTGAAGGGTGCCTGCCCCCTGCCAATCCAAGTTGGGGATTGGTCAGGGCTCTCAGAATACTCCAAGCAGCTCTATCTTACCTCCCCCTCTAATTCTTCTAGCAGGTCCCAGAAAATGTAATAAATAGGGGTGAGGTCTTAGTGATGCTGCCTGTGAGTCATCCAGCTCTCCCTGGATTTCTGCCCAACCCAGGACAAAACACAGATAGGCTTGGCTGACAGCTAACCCTGCAAAATTGTACCTACACTTAGACAAAAAAAAACTCTACAATTCTAGCACTAAAGTGAGCTACACTATAAACAACCTGCTGGCTGAATAAAAGACTGCAAAATCATACACAACGTTTCATATTTACCTTCGTAAAAAGTATTCAGCTCAAGGACATAAATAATCATTGCTATTAGTGGTTTTGCGAACATTTGTGTAAAAACTCAACAGTAATGAAGAATTTTGATACATAAGTATTTAAAATTTGTTATGCAGCTTACCGTTTCATGTTTTCTTCTATGTTTATGAGATTACGGGACAGGAAGATAACTTTTATAAGAAAATATATTTTTTTATGAAAACCACTATTGTCTTCAGTTCTGAAAGTGTTTATATAATTATTTTTCAAAAATATAAAATGTATTTATTGAAAATATATAATTTATGTTCATATTTATTGAGGAAACTTCAGTTGACAACAAAGGAACTCTTTGAAAGCCCTTTATACAGTTGTTTACTCCACTTATGTATATCAGTTTACATCATTCATGAATCAGAATTGTAGAAAATCTGTTAATCATTTTTATTCACGAACAGCTGTGTGTCCAGACAATCAGGAAAGAAGATATTTTACTAAGAAAAAAGGTATACATTTGATGTGAAGTCCCAGCCCTTGAGATTCTTTTATAACATGTTGTTTTATATACTGAAAAAATTCCACAAGCCACAATGTCAGGCTAATTGCATGGTGGTAATGGAGAGTTTGCTGCTTTAAGACCGACTATTTGTGATTCTTTGAATGACTAATTTGTGGTTTTTAAAATGATTTTACTATGAATAATACATCGGCGTGCAAAAACAAAATTAAGAAGGAAATATAACCGTGTGTCGTGCTCAATATTAAACTATTCATGGGCACCAATTAGGATCCTTTGTATACTCTGTGACAGGAAAGGGAATGTGTTGTATTACCAGCATACTTGCTAATGTAAATATAAATGAAAATAGAATGATAAGAATGTCCCCTGTGGATTTATCTATATACGATCATACCAGCAGTGGATATGACATGCACCAAACATTCATCGCAGCTGAATCAATCACTTGTAACTATGCAACTTTGTAGTGTGATTTTGATTCAGATGCTAGGTGGCGCTATGCGGGCGTGCATATGATTTCAGTTTTATGGGATTGTTAGCCAGTTTAGATTCTTTGATTTGGCTGTCTTGGCTTCACCCCAGAGTCCTCTCTGCATCCAGCTTGTAACACCCTGTCTCTCTGAGGCTGGTTGTATCTGAGTATTTCTTTCAATCAGAAAGACTATACCACACTCATTCAAAAATATATAACCATATTAAGTGTTACAAAAAAGTCCCAAAAAAGGGCTGGTTCCAAATCAGAACAGCTTGAAGTGAGAATTGTAGTTTTGTCTCAGAATGATTATTCTAAATCGTTGGCTATGTTCAGTTCAGCTGGGTTGCACAGGTTTCCCCCTGACGGTGGGTGTCACTGTCACTGCAGGTCACGGTTGGAAAGGCAACAGGCTTGATGTATTGGGTATCTCTCTCTCAGAAGAGGCTCAGGGGGCGTGGTCAACCCACTGTGCATTCTGGGGAGGGGTACTTAAGGCACAGACGCCGTTTAGCAGGGTTTGTCTTCCGAACCCGACCTGAGGGCCCTCCTGGCCCCAGGGATGTTGAGCTGTTTTGTAGCCTCAGAGCCGGGTGGCCCGAGGCCTAGCAACTGAGAGTAGGCCCAGGAGTTTCTGGGGCCTACTGATCCAGGGATGGTCCTTCGCTACCTTATCTATGGAAGGAAGCTGAACCAGTGGAATTCAATTGATGGACGTATCCTGGTGAATTTACCTCACTGTGCTGCCGGTCCGGCTGAAAGATTCTTGGCATCGTGAGTCGTGTAACTTTTGTTGGAACTATATCTATATGTGCAGTTGGTTACATGATCTTGTGGCAGAAGATCGTGGGATGGCCTAATGACACTCATCAAGTCTGTGGCAGAGACTTTGTCGAGCTTCGCGTCAGCTGTTAGGCCGGTGAGAGTAGGCCTATCTGGTGGTTGCTAAAATCCAGTGTGGGGCTGAGTTAATCCTCTAGATCTAAGTGGTACCCGTGATCCGCAAAGCGAAAGTACCTGAGTCTTTCCCTGTCCCTCTACCCCTCTGTTGGAGAACTTTGTTAATAAAACCCTTGATAGAGAATTCGTGTTGGTGTGTCCATTCTTGTGGACAACTCTTTAAGGCCAACCCCTGAAGCGAGCGTATGGAACAGTAAGGTAACGGCAGGCCAAAATTTAAACCAGCAGCTCCTTGGGGGGGTAGTGCTACACAACAAGCAGTTCTTTTCCTCTTCACCCAGATAGTAACACGCTACATTCACCAAAAATGTAAGGCCTCTTTTTGCGAAGAAGTTCAAACTCGCTTGAGGTAAGTACCAGATATATAATATATACTCGATCCACCAATGGAATCCTAAGCCTCTAGATAGAGTCATCTCTTGTAAATTGCTCCTGTGCCTTTAATAAATCTCTGCCACGCAAAGGATCCCACAAGTTGTGACCTCTAATGACATCAGACGTGGCTGACGAAACACGTTGGGCAGGACTGTCTGAAACGCGTCATTTCCAGCTGGTGAAACGCCAACCAGCATTTTAGATTTTTCTGCATGCCTATGATACTTCTTAATGATGATATCCTAAAGGCACATGAGCACTTTACAAGAGATGACCCCATCTAGCCAGCTAGATGCTTAGGATTCAATTGATGGGTCGAGTATATGTTATATATCTGGTGATATGCTTACCTCAAGCTAGTTTAACCTTCTTTGCAAAAAGAGGTCATACATTTCTGGTGAGTGTAAAGTGTTACTATCTGGGTAAAAAGGAAGAACACTACTTGTTGTTTTGGGTGTCATTGCTTTTTCAAGACGCCGTCTTCAACACTTCTCACTTTTTGAATCGCAATCAAATATTTGCCGACAAATGGAAGGAATTGAAACTCCGCTTGGAAACTTTAAATAGAGAGATCATCTGTAAAAAACAGTCCAAGTTCAATAAAGATCAAGTTGCCTACATTGAGGGTTTTGCCTATAAATGGTCTACGGGCCCAAACGGTAGGAGAAACCCTAACCGCAATAGACACCCTGGCAATTCCAATACTGAAGCTGAGTCTGATTCTTCAGCTTCTTCAATGGCTTCACATAATAGTGGCACACGCTTCCCTAGCACACCAGGGATCCAATCTTCTCGTAAGAGATTAAGATATGGTGGAGTTACCCCTCCGCAGCCACCCTTAACCAAAAAAGATAAAAAAGATAAAAAAGCTCTAAAAAATACTCAAAAACCCATACCTACAGCTGGTGACTTAGTTGATACCAATCTACCCACAGACAACCTAGCAATATCAACGTCATTACATGGTGCTATCCCCAAAGTATTGAACACTACCTTAATGACCAATAGATACAACAAAATTAGTGATGAGACCATTTTTTTAGACCTAAAAAAACAACAACAACAAGGAAACTTGGACACGTTTGTACTCAAACCCAGTCCAAGCCTACCACCCCCACTGCAACCCACTCCCCTCAAAACAACCAACTAAATATTATAAATCTCACTCCCCATACACTTTCTGAGGATCAGTCCTCAGTTTTACAATTGGGGTTGGGCTTTTGCCCTCTTGACCCCCTCAAAGTAACACACACAATTAAAGACTTGTATCTCTTCGCTCGAAATTTGACATACAAATTCATGTTTGATAGTGATCGATCTCGCATAGGATTGGAGCGTGAGCTCGCGGAGCGCACTAAACAATTCACGGTGGCCGAGTTTCGTGCGCTCCGTGACCTCATGCTCCTCTATGACGAGAGTAACCCCGAATCTACTGAGCTTCTGTTGACTCCAGACCCCAGTTCATGCCATGAACCTCCACCTATTTGTCTTCCCATCCCTGTTCCCCCTCCTCCCCCAAAATCCTTTCGCCTCCCCTCCAAAAGATTTCCGGACTTAATGACCTGCCCTTCAATTTGGTCCTTCGTACAGGCCACAATACGAGACCTGAAGTGACAGGATTGGCAAAAAACTGCTCCTAACCTAACAGACAATCAAACTAAGGCTCTTAAAATGTTACAAAAGAACCCAGAGATTGTTATTAAACAATCGGATAAGGGGGGGAACATTGTCTTGATGACACATTCGTTCTATCAGGACATGTGTCTGTCGATACTCAACAATCACCATTGGTACTGTCGGATTTCCCCTGTTTCAATTTCTTCTTTTTCTTTCGAATTAAAAACAATGTGTACGGAAGCTTACTACAAAGGTCTTATTGACAAAGATACCCTCGAATACCTTATTCCAAAGTTTCCCCGTCTTCCTACTTTCTATGCACTTCCTAAAACCCACAAAAATCTACAGAGACCCCCTGGGCGACCCATTGTCTCCGGCATTGGTTCGCTCACAGACCACGCCAGCAAATTTGTTGATGCTTTTCTGATGCCACATGTCATCAGTCTTCCGTCCTTTATTAGAGATACGTCGGATCTATTGAAACTAGGGGTGTAACGGATCAAAAAACTCACGGATCGGATCGATCCTCGGATCAGGAGTCACGGATCGGATCATTTTCGGATCAGCGCAAAAAAAAAAAAATGTGTGTGTGTGTAATATATATATATATATATATACACACACACACATACATTTCACGGGTGGATTAAAGAGGAAGCAGGTGAGGCTGTTTGGGACTTGTTAAAAGTACAATCTTGATGTTTTTACAGATATATATATATATATATATATATATATATATATATATATATATATATAGCTGTAAAAACATCAAGATTGTACTTTTAACAAGTCCCAAACAGCCTCACCTGCTTCCTCTTTAATCCACCCGTGAAATGTGCTCTCCCCCCCCCCCCTCCTCCTCTCACACTAGTGCTTCTCTGCTACTATTCCCTCTCCATGTCGGCTTGCCAGAGCCCAGTGCACAGCGTGACACGCCTCCCCGGGGAGGCGGGGAGGCGTGTCACGCTGGGCTCTGGCAAGCAGACTGGGTGGAGCAAGATCGCTCCGGAGCTAGGCCGAAGCCGGGGACTTTCCTAGGCCTAGGCTCCGGAGCGCTCCGCGGATCGCGGGGTGTGCCGATCCGAACGGGGTGGCCCGTTCGGATCACGGATCGGTGACGATCCGTTACACCCCTAATTGAAACACATTGAGGGGACCCAAGTCCCTCCTGGCGCCCTGCTCGTGGCCTTGGATGTGGAGGCTCTCTACTCCAGCATCCCCCACGAGCAGGGTGTCAGGATGGCTGGCTCATTCCTTCATGAACAGGATAATACCTCTTGGCCCCTGATGGACTTTGTCTTACAGCTGTTATTATTTATACTGACCAAAAATCATTTTACTTTTAATGACGAACTGTTTTTACAAACTCAAGGCGTGGCGATGGGCACCTCCTGTGCCCCAGCCTACGCTAATCTATACTTAGGTGCATGGGAGCGATTCCTCAATGCTAGCGATATGCATAGCAGGTTTATGGACAAGATCTTGTTATGGTATCGATTCATAGACGACCTGTTCATTATTTGGACAGGTTCAAGTGAACTATTACTTGAATTTGTACAGACGCTTAATGTAAACGACTTTAACTTGAAATTTACGGTTGTGTTTGATGAGAGTCGGGTCCCCTTTTTGGACCTGACTGTCATTAAACAGGCCAATGGCATACTCTATACGGATTTATATAGAAAACCTACAGCGGGTAACACCTTATTATACGCTTCCAGTGCCCACCCAAAACCGCTTATTCGAAGCATCCCCTTTGCCCAATATTTGCGGCTACGTAGAAATTGCACATTGTCAATGGATTTTAAGAGACAGGCAGATGAACTACGCGACCGTCTCCTAGCTCGTGGCTACACCCACACTAATCTAAAGAAGGCCTATAACAGGGCATGCCTTCGATCTAGGCATTCCCTACTATACGATCCTTCCAAGAATATTAAAAAAGGTTCTCACGAGTCAGTACGATTCATTACAACCTATTCGGCCAACCACAATGAACTGCGCAATATATTACAAACCCATTGGCATATTATTGCCGAGGATAATATCCTAAAGAAATATGTTAAACAAAAACCTGAGATGGTGTTTCGTCGAGCCAGTTCATTGAGGGATCGACTGACTCAAAGTCACTATACCACACAACACACGACCGACACATCACCCCGAGGCACCTACAAATGTGGCAATTGCCCAAGATGCCCCTGGGTGATGGAGGGACAACATTTTCTGTTGCCGAATGGTCGGGAATTTTACCCCCCCTTTTCTGCCAACTGTGGCACTAAGGGTATTATTTACCTCATGAGCTGTATCTGTGGAGCCTTCTATGTGGGGAAGACTTTTAGGGAACTTCGGCAACGGATGGGTGATCACCTATACGACTCCGATGTAGGTAAATTAACCACAGTGGGACGTCACGTGGGACTATACCATCGATACGACCTTTCTGTCATACGTTTTTTTGTTTTGGAAGTCATTCCCCAAACTAAACGGGGAGGTGATTGGAAC
The DNA here is from genome assembly GCF_905171775.1 of Rana temporaria. Classification (NCBI taxonomy): domain Eukaryota; kingdom Metazoa; phylum Chordata; class Amphibia; order Anura; family Ranidae; genus Rana; species Rana temporaria. Next base: position 81,299,275 of record NC_053493.1, on the reverse strand, counting down.
AGGGCCATTCTACAGAAAGAATGCCTATGGATCGAAGATTTAAATGCCATGAGGTTCCCAGGATTGAATGAAGTCAATTCCTATAAACCATTTCTACGGGAACATTAATATATGTATCTTCTGGAAGAATGGCCTTGTCCCGACCCACTCCTTCCTGACTTTGCTCCCTCCCCCCTTACCTTTCCTGTGTATTCAAATTCCTTTTTCCCATCTACCAACTGCATCCCCCAGATCCTTAGGCTACAACCATGGCCTGATGTGTGGGTTATCTGGCCCCTGAGCCATCACATAGATGTGACACTGCGATATTCTTATCCCTTTATGTAAACTTTTGTGTCCTGCTTAGATTTCAGAATGCTGTGCTCTGATGCAGTTCGCTAGGCAAAATGATGGATTAATCCCCCATCAACTATATGTATTGAGTAATTTTGATGCTTATCGCTGTAATTGCTATTTAAATGTCATGTACAATGTTTATTTTCCAAGTTCAGCTTGCCTCCGGAGTTTGACCTCCCCGATTGGCTGATTCAGCCTGGTGCCCAGCCTCTCCTTCACTATTGGCGCACGGAGTATCGTCCCCAGCAGGGAGCACCAATCATGGCTCCCTGTTTGCAGCCTATGACCTGGCGTCATGCCATTGGGTCTACGGCCGCACACCCACGCATTCACGTGCAGGGGTTGGTGGGACGTTGGACGGCGATAGCGTCGCCTATTGATGACGTCACACATTGCCGTCCAGGGATCCTTACAAAAGCGGCTGAGGAAGCCGCTTTTGTGAGTTAGCACGGTCGCTCTCCCTGGGGACACACGTGGAAGAGTATCAGCCACGGTAAGTCAGATCATTATCCATCCATTGGGCCCCTGTTCTGATTGCTTTGCATGACTAACTGGCCCTCTGCCTTCTAATTCCCTCAGCTGGAACCAGTGCATTGCACTGCCTATACCCTGGCAGTTGAGCAAACTCTAGAATGGACTGACAGAGACTGTCTTTCTGTGCCCCAGTAAAATCAAGTATATATAACTTGTATACAGCTATGGTAAGGACCCATCAGGGTCTACCTATATAAATATTATTAGATTGCTTGGTGATTGGTTTCTTTAACTTTTGATTCCTTGGATATTCCTTGCACTCCCTTAACATTATATTTTCACGTTCACCTCAGCCACCCTGCATGTTTGCACAACTAAACATAATTACTTATCACTCCAATCCTTTTTTTTATTTATTTATTTTTTCTTCACTTTCCCCCTCCTCCCTATTCCTTTCCTGGACCAACCCCCCCCCCCCTCCTTTTCCCTTTTTCATCTTTATCTCACCTCAATTCCTGTTCCCCCCTTCCCCTCTCTCTTCTATTCCGTTCTTTTTGTTCTCCCCCCCCCCCTATTCCCGTCTAGTCTCCTTTCTTCCCCTCCCCAGTCCCCATCCTCCATCTCCCTCTAACCATTCCGGCCCTCTTTTTTCCCCCCCCCCCCCCCCTAAACCCCCCCCCCTCCCATCCCCGTTTTGTCTTCCTGCCCCTTTCTTCACTACTAACTTCTGTAATACAACTTTTTCCATCTCAGCATTTTCAGAATACTTTACTCTTATGGTGTCACTACATATACCCACTCTCCCCTCTCCCTCCCCTCACTCTTTCTTGTCCCCTTCTTCTCCCTTTCTCCCCCCCCTCTTCTTTCCCTCCCCTTTCCCTCCCTTGCCCCATTACCAACCCCCTCCCCCTTCCCCCCATACCCCCCTTCTTTCATTCCACTCCCAACCTTTCACTCTCCTTAATCAACCTTCGTCACTGTGATACATCACTCCCACACACTCCACGGTGATCCCCACCCTATTAAATAACTGACCACCTCGCTACATATGAAATTATCAATTTTATTCCTTAATAGAGCCCGTTCTAAATAAATATATCCCCCTCCTTGCGCCAAAGAAGGTTTTCAACTGGGTTCCTGGCTCGATCAATTGACCAGTCTGGGTGAGTTTTTCACTCCATTATATGGCATGCTGCTTGGATTATGTTATAAAATGTTTACAACTATTGTATAAACTTGCTTGTATATTTATATGTTTTATGCATATCTTGTAGACAAACCCCCTCCTGAAGAAGCGGTACACTACCGCGAAACCGGTCGAGGCGATCAACTCCTTACATGCAGATATAGTTTGTGTATAACTTACTGTTGTGCAATGTGGGGATTGTTTTTAAATGTTGCTTTATGATACCTGTTTTATGTTCAATAAATACTTGTTATTTTTATTATACTGTGTTTAACCAGTGCCGTGAATAGTCCCCCCCAAAATCCCCTTTCCCCCTTCCCCTTGACCTAATTGGTGACAAACATTTGGTTTCAAGCAGCCAATGGCGTCTTAATCAGTTAGGTCTCCTTATTTTACATACTAATTGGGATGAAGGCACATATTTACTTCCTATACTTTTAGTATAAAAGAGACCATACTCATCCTTTTTTCTACTTCTCACTTTAGGTTGTTTTGATTTGGAACCAGCACTTTATTGGGACTTTTTTTATGTATTTAACACTTAATGTGGTTATATATTGTTGAATGAGTGTGGTAAAGTCTTTTTAGTTATATAAAAGTAACATTCATTACTTTTTCTGAACCTTGAAGAAACGCAGCTGTTTATTTGTATATTTATACGTTTGTTGATTTTATGCATTTTTATTTTTGAGCAGGGGATGTTATTGTTGTTTTCTGTGTCTGTTTGAGGTTTGGAGAAATGGGGTGGGAAGCCTTTGTGTGACCATGCAGCCTATGCAATAATTGGTGGCTGACATCACATGCAAGCCCACCTTTTGTGCTGTTAGAAATGGATTTGCAGATGGACCACTTTGGGGCAGTTCTGAGCAGGGCTCCAGAAGACACTGTGGACATATAAGAAAGACATAGCCCCAACATAGCCTCTTTGCAATGCTTGGGATCAGGAACACCTGCAGAACTTAGATGATGGCTGAGAAATTACAGAATCCTGGGGCATGTGCATTTTTTGTCTGTGTTCACAAAATGTCTGACAACGATCAGCATCCTGCTGCATTCTCTTACCTGCCTGTCAGTGCCAAGCAGGTGAATAGATAATAAGTGAAACAGTTCAGATGTGCTGAATATACAGGTAGTTCAGTAAAGAACAGCACATACCACAGACAGACTTATAGGCAGGGAAGACTTGCTGGTACTTGTGGTGTGCCACTGCAGATGTCAGTAGAGTAGCAATGAGGCTGATGCATAGCAGAAGCAGAGCAGGCCAAGTTGTAACAGTGAGTCTGATAATACAGGAGGAACAGGCAGAAGCGTAGTCTAGATGAGTCGGGTCTCACACATGTAGATCAGAGTCCTAATGGTACACAGACAGGAGCGAAGAGAGTGTCAGAACAAACCAGGTCATACATGGTAATACACATAGCAAATACAACCTGGGTCAAGCAAGAGCACACAAGGAAGCATCCACGATCATAAACACTGGTACTGTGTACAACAGGTGCATTAAACTTGAACAGTAGTTAACTGGTCAGCCACTGTAGTCTTCAGGTAAGGGTTGTCTCAGATGACCTTTACTCAATTTTAATGGGGCAACTCAAATCTTCCAATTTCCATGCATATGCTGCTTTATAACTGTTCATAACTTGTAATTTGATCACGTTTGGGTGAGTTCTGCACCATTTTATTTATGCATCTCCAATGGATTAAGCAAAATAAAGCATCATAAAAGAAAGAAAAGTAACTAAATATAGCCAAAAAATATTAAAAAAGAAGAAAATTATAAAAGTTGTAGTAAGGCTTTACAACTTAATACTGGGATCAGCAAATACTGTCTAAAAATAAGAAGCATCGATAGGTAGGTTATGGTCTCAACTTACCCACAGAACTTCTCTTATATTGATGCAACCTTTGACCTGGACTCTGCTTACCTATATTGTGTGAGAGCTTTCTAGGACACCTAACTGACACATTAGTCAACTGTAGTTTGGAACCCACATTTGCAAAGACAGTTACATGATTATATTGTTTATTTTTTATTATGTTGCACGAACAAGATGAATTGTGTAATTTGATTGTGAAAAATAATGGCTGTACCAAGATAGGGATTTGTCACTATCAACTTGTTCTACCTTGACCCCTCGGTGATCACACTTTTTTGATCTTTGTATTTACTACCGTGTTTCCCGCAAAATAAGACCTAGCGTTATTTTCCAGGAGGGCTGCAATATAAGCCCTGGTTTAAAATGCTTGTAAAATCCTATAACCCACTTTATTACAGTAGTATATGTAGCGCTACCCCCGAAGGAGCCGCTGGTTAATTTGGGAACGGCCTACTAAGTTACCCTGGCAGTGTCTAGGGGTGTAACTTGTGAGAATAGCAACAGTGAGTGGAGGTCCAGACATCCAAAAAAGAGTTTTCAATGCTTTATTGTCCAGGCCAAACACGGCCAACATCAACACAATTTGGGAAGGTCAAAGTTGATGAAGGAAGAAAAAGAGAACCATGCCGTATCAGGTCTGGATATAGAACTGAGCAATACGCTGCACTGCATCGAACCAGTTTTGTAACACGTCGCCACTCTGCTCGGAGTGGGTGAAGTGCCCCCAAGCAGACCCCTATGATAGGCCTGGCAGCCGGAGCGTCACTTTGGATAATACTGGGAGGAACAGGTCTCTCACACAGACCTGTCTCTAGGGCCCCTGCCACAGGCTAATTTCAATAGAGGACTTGGGTGAGTAAGGAAAGAGAATCCTCCCAGTAGACTTTTCTATAAATGGTCCCCGGATGACAGCAAGCATACCTGTCAGTGGTCCGGACACCCGATCCCAGGCTGGGATTCTGTCAAAAGGCCTTGGAACCCAGCGGAACGCTGAGATCCCTTCTCTCATCAGGATGAGGTTCGCTGCAAAGTTCAGCTCTGGCCAGGTGGGCCGCGCCGGCGGGGTCCATGGAAGCGCATACCCTGAAGGTGGGTACCGCACCTGGAACGGGGACCCCGCGAAGAGATTCCCAACACATGACCTCTGTCGCAGATATACCCTCCCCCAGCATGCCCTGCAAGGGAAAACATCCTCTTAATTGGCTGCTGGGAGAAGATCTGCTCTGCTAGAACCCCTCTGGCGCCAGCTGCAGGCCAGGGGTGGCATTGCACTCCCTGACCGCAGACTGACCCAGGGACATTTCTAGACTGATACTCTGGCGTACTTTCAAATTACCTGCGTCGTATCTTTAATTTGAATCCTCAAACCAAGATACGACGGCATCTGGGTTAGATCCGACAGGTATACGTCCTCGTACGCCTTTCGGATCTAAGATGCAATACTTCGGCGTCCGCTGGGTGGCGTTCACGTCGTTTTCCACGTCGGGTATGCAAATTAGCTATTTCCGACGATCCACGAACATACGCGCGGCCGTCGCATTCTCCTACGTCGTCTCTAGTCGGCTTTTTCCGGCGTATAGTTAAAGCTGCTTTTTTGCGGCGTATAGTTAGATTTGCCATATTAAGTATGGCCGTCGTTCCCGCGTCGAAATTTGAATTTTTTCTTTTTTTTGCGTAAGTCGTCCGTGAATCGGGATGGACGTAAGTCACGTTTAAGTTGAAAAAATGACATCCTTGCGACGTCATTTCGCGCAATGCACGGCGGGAAATTTAGGGATGGCGCATGCGCAGTTCATTCCGCGCCGGGACTCGCTTCATTTAAATGAAACACGCCCCCTATTCGCCAATTTGAATTAGGTGCCCTTACGCCGCGAGAGATAGACTACGCCGCCGTAACTTACGGCGCAAATTCTTTGAGGATTTGAAGTTTAAAAATGTAAGTTACAGCGGCGTAGCATATCTCCCATAAGCTGCGCCCGTGCAGAGCTCTGTGGATCTGCCCCCTTGTGTTTTGAAAGAGATTACAGCAGTAACTAAGTAATTATGGCAAAATACGTTGTCATTTTCTGAAATTTCTGCCAATCATACCTGACTTCCACTAATACATCTCCTCAGACAAAACCAAACTGATTGCTTTCTTCATGACACAGAAGTATCTGACAATCCTTTTCTGAGAGCATATGCTGAAATTGTTGTTATTTTCAGGCTGCTATATTGGACAATGTCCTATGTATGTACCTGGCTGTGAGAACAATGGGAACCGTATTCTGTGCTGGAGCAAGCAATGTTTGCCAAGCTGTTTAGGTGTTCGTTGTTGTAGGATTGTGTAGGAAGAGCTAAATTGATGGAATTGAATCATACAAGTTAACATTTGTACGTGCCTGCTGTTCGCTTCTGTGCGACATTGTTACATAGTACCTGGGTGAAAGAAAAAAACTCTTTTGAATGGATGCAATATAGCATGGTTCTAAAATAACTGCCAAATTGCTCCTGACTTCCCTGCTGAGTCATTTAACCTGCAGAGCACTTGTGATGCTTTCTTTCTGTCCCTTGGAAGTCAGAGCTGCCACAGTTGGAATCTTTTAAACCTGGCTCTCCCATAGATGTACAGTGCTTTCATTGTTCAAAAACTGCTTTACAACACTACTAATCCATGGCTTTTCATTTGCTGCTTACAATTGCCTACATCAAGGTTTGGGTCTTCCTACTTCCCTAGAAAGGGGGTTTCTACTGTATTTAACCCATTAAAATAAGCTGCTTGTCAGTCTACGCCAGTAATGGTCAACTTACTCAATGTAGGGGGTCTTAGGTGAAACCCATGAAATGAAGCTTGCATTCAGAATGCAAAATGCTGCAAAAAAAGTGTCAGAGACTGGAAATACTAAAGTAGATGGTTTGAGATTATGGACATACTACAGAAGTGGCTGGAGCCTGGGAGTAAGCTGCAGGAGACACAGACTGGCCACTTTACATTTACAATGTTGGCATTACAGCCCCATTACAAATCAATGCTCCCACATTTGTGCCTGTTACAGGGCCTTTAAAAAATTACTTATGCCACATATGCCAAAAATACAGTGGTAATAAATCTAAAACTATTTTTTTGAATATATTGCAGCTTATCAATACTTCTATGTCCTAAATGCCTGTTTTTTAATCCCATTTGGGAGTTTACATTGAAATAACGTGCTGTAACTACTTTCCAAACATTTGGAATGCAGTTACAGTGTGGTTCTATTGACTACAATGGGTGCATTTGGCAAACAGAATGTCTGCCAAACAAGACATACAGTATTGGCCCGGATTCAGGAAACACTTACGCCGATGTATCTCTATATACGCCTCGTAAGTGCACTGATGCGCCATCGTATCTATGCGCCTGATTCTTAATGCAAGATACGCCTGAAATGTTGCTTCATCCGACCGACGTAAGTTTCCTACGCCGTCGGAGCCTGGGCGCATATTTACGCTGGCCGCAAGGGGCGCTTCCATTGATTTACGCGTCGAATATGTAAATGACCTAGATACGCCGATTCACGAACGTACTTGCGCCCGTCGCAGTAATATATGCCGTTTACGTAAGGCGTACGTCCGGCGTAAAGTTATTCCACCATATAGGAGGCGCAACCCATGCAAAAGGTATGGACGATGAATGAATAAATGAGAAACTTATATAGCGCGACACATGCAAACTTAATCGCCTCTGATGGAACAGCCGTCGTATTTTACGTCGTTTACGTAGTACTACGTGAATAGGCCTGGGCGTAGGTTACATTCAGTGATTCGACGTATCTTAGGCGTTCGTTCTGACGTGATTCTGAGCATGCGCACTGGGAAGCGTCCACGGGACGGCGCATGCACCGTTCGTTCGGCCCTTCATTTGCATGGGGTCAGGGTTCATTTAAATGTATCACGCCCACTTCCTTCCTACTTTGAATTAGGCGGGCTTACGCCGCCCAATTTACGTTACGCCGGCGCAACGTTGGGAGCTAGTGCTTTGTGAATACTGTTCTTGCCTCTCTATGTTACGTCGGCGTAGCGCATATGAGTTGCGCTACGCCGGTATAAAGATGTGCCATCTAAGTGAATCTGGCCCTTTGAGTTAAATTTGCCACGGCAATGTGACCAGATCTGAGCAGTGTAAATTTTGTAGGTATGTTGTTTTTACTGCCGATAGTCTAATAAAAATGTTGCCTTCACTGGCCCTGGCACCTATTGAGGGGATATGATCTCCATGTATAAATGCATAAGTGGTCTATATACAGTAGTGAACTTGGAGTACAGTTATTCACTTTCAGGTCATTACAGAAGACAAGGGGGCATGCTTTACATCTGGAGGAAAGGCTTTTTCACAGTAAGAGGTGTGAAAATGTGGAAAAGACCTACTTCTGACCAGTTCAGTATGAAAAAGAGCCTGATATACACATTATACCAGGATACTAACATTTAGAGGTACTAACACCTGAGGTAGTAGATCCAAGGAATATCCGATTGCCTCCTGAGGGACCAGGAAGCAATTTTATTTACCCCCCACTTGAGAAAGTTGGATCATGCTTTATGTTTTTTTTTTCCTTCCTCTGCATTAACTGTGGGTAAAGGATTGTGCATATGGAGGTTTCCTACAGTAAAAATAGCTATAAATGCTGGAACTTGAAATTCCTGACCACTGGTAACAACACTGAATGAGCTTTGGACAGATCCTGACACCCAGGTAACATACCCTAGGTCTTCTGCTAACTGCCCTGCCCTCCTCTGAGATATGGATGATTATAAATTCTATGCAATATACCATTTTTGAACATTATGGGCCAGATCCACATACATCTGCGCCGGGTGCAGCGTATCTAAGATACGCTATGCCGCTGTAACTTACTTTTGTTTTGTTTAAATCCACAACAATTCCGCGTCGTAAGTTACGGCGGCGTAGCGTATCTGTTGCGGCGTAAGGGCGCGGAATTCAAATGGCTGTGATGGGGGCGTGTTTTATGTTAATACGTCGTGACCCGACGTAATCAACGTTTTTTTTTAACTGCGCATGCGCCGTCCCTGGGGGGTATCCCAGTGCGCATGCTCGAAATTAAACCGGATCAGCCAATGCTTAAGACGGTGACGTCATTCTACGCAAATTCCTATTCGCGAACAACTTACGCAAATAACAAAAAAAATTCAAAATTGTACGCGGGAAGGACGGCCATACTTAACATTGAGTACGCCACCATATAGCAGCTTTAACTATACGCCAGAAAAAGCCGAACGCAAACGACGGAAAAAAATACGCCGGGCCGACGTACGTTCGTGGATCGCCGTAAATAGCTAATTTGCATTCTCGACGCAGATTACGACGGAAATGTCACCTAACGGCCCCTGAAAAATTGCATCTAAGATCCGAAGGCGTACGAAGACGTACGCCTGTCGGATCAAGCCGAGATGCCGTTGTATCTTGTTTTGAGGATTCAAAACAAAGATACGATGTGGGAATTTTGAAATTGATTGATTGAAATCAATCGATACGCTGGCGTAATTTCTTTGTGGATCTGCCCCTATATATTTTATCTGCTTTCCAACTTATCTATTGTTTATTTTTATATCATAATATAACATCACAATTTTTATACCAATTCATTTTTGTTTAGTTAAAAAGATTACATTAGCTTTAGATTTAATGCAAAGTGGTCATCATTGTATCTTACCAGCCCCTCAACATTGTAATCTGTGTGCCCCAGAGGTTCCCAATGTCTATTAAGACCCTAGAAACACTCCTGAGAGACACTCCTGTTACCCTGGCCATGCAGAGTAAAAAAAGAAAAGAAAAAAAAAACACAGAAATAAAAGGCATCAAAATGGTATTTAGGGAAACCTTTGTACAACTATTTAAATTGAATATTTCATTTAGAGACAACGTATACAGTAGTGGCTTGGGTCAAAGATTCTTCACATATATTTTTAATGAGGGCTTGTCATAACTAGGACAATAAATTACTAATAATAACATTCCTAAGATAAAATATGCCATAAATCACAATTACGTCTCTCTCCTCATTTACTCTACTGCTGTCTTTTGATCTTTGTCCCAATCTGCAATCCTTGTCCAAGAGTTGTATTTGATTTGCAGCATATCTCCACCTCCTGTGGATGCCAACTGCATTGACTGACAATTTCTTTAGGGAAACAATCAGGCATTAACCTTTTATTTTTTAAAGATCTAGAGACATGTCTAAAAAATAGGCCTGTCAGTCTCCAAAGCTAGAGATTGTTATGCCTGGCCATTAAAAAATATAATGCCGCATACACACCATCACTTTATGTGATGAAAAAAAACGACATTTTCTGTGAAGTAAAAAACGACATTTTTGAAACTTCAATTTTCAAAGATGAAGTTGCCTACACACCATCGTTTTTTCACAATGCTCTAGTAAAGCGAGGTTATGTTCACCACTTTTCTTCATTGAAGCTTGCTTCATAACTAGCTTCTGGGAATGCGCGGGTGTAAAAACGTCGTTTTAAACGTCGTTTTTTGCTACACACGGTCAATTTCTGTGAAGTAAAAAAAGAAGTTTTGAAAAACGACACATAAAATTGAAGTATGCATCAATTTTTTTTTGGTCGTTTTTCACAAGACATAAAACGACGTTTTCCCCCACACACGGTCATTTAAAGTGACGTTTTTAAAAACGTCGTTTTTTTTCATCACATAAAGTGATGGTGTGTACGCGGCATAAGGCTGGGTTCACACTGCCGAACGGAGCGGCTCACAGTAGAGTTTCAGTGTGTCCCTGTTCACCATTTCAGGACGGATTTCGGTCTGAATTTTTGGCTGAATTCGGACCTGAAACAGACCAAAAGACGCACAGGACTCCTGTGCAGTTTGCTTCGAAGATGTGTGAACCGGCTTTATTAGGAGCCAGTCACAATCTCCTGACATGCAAATTGGATCCGAGTCGCAATAGTGTGAACCCAGCCTAATATCATTTTCCTGCTTCTACCAATATCTAAAGCTACATTTCGGGTCATATGTTTTTAGGCACCTCCCTGACCCTGGCCAACATTGTCTGGCCATGCCAGGGAAAAGGCAGGTCCTCCAGGATGGATTTTGCTGGCCAGTCACTATTGTCTTTCTCAAGACAGACGGGTGCATGCATGGATCCCTCATTTATGAATTGAAAATTGTATCAATTACTTTTAGTAATTTTCTTTTCCTGGCACCAGTTCGTGGAATCAGGATTTTTCACCAGGAAAACTAAAAATGTTATCAAATACATACATTTTCCATTCCTGTTGCCATTCCATATAAATGCTTCCATGTTTGAGGCATGTACGTTTGGTTGAAGTGAGCTTGTATGTTTGTAGAAAGATTATGTGAGGACTGGTTCATTAATGCACTGATGACTTCTGTCTAAGTTTCACCATATATGACAAAATGTATATTTTTTTTACAATCAACTTTGGATTTACTAATAATATGAAGACCTAGCTAAACTATCAAATTAATCTGTATCCAAGGCAGACCCCTGCACTACACAGTTGTCAGTAGATCTAAAAGAAATTGTCTGATCAGACCGTAATGTGTGTGTGTGTGTGTGTGTGTGTGTGTGTGTGTGGTGAGCTTTAGTTTTTTTTGGACAGCATTAACACAGTACGACACCTTATTACTATATGGCTGGCCATACATTATTTTCTCATTTACATTTCCTTTAGATTTACCAAAACCATATAACATGAGGTCAAACCTAAACACATTCAATTAGTATGCCCTCAGGCAGGCTCTTGCACTGCATAGATGAAGGTCTAAATCTAAAATAAATTGAATAAGAAAATAGTTTAATGTATGGCCAGCCTAAGGGTGGTTTTATTGAGATTACCTGGAGGTATTAAACAATATATGTAAAAGACATTTGGTGGCCATAAAAACGATGTAGGTATTGGAATTGTATTAATACTGCAGACTTTATTAAATTAGTCAAAAGTATGGTTCACAAAAACTGTGGTTATCCAAAACAGCCAATCACAGATCAGCTTATTTTAAGAATCTTAGCAACATATTATGAAAAGCTGACTGCTGGTTGGTTACCATGAATAACGACACACCATTGCTCCTTTCAGCAAACCAATGTATGGGCAAGGCAAGACGTGACACACTGAAGCATGGGCTTGATGAAAATCTGTTTAAGCGGGGGTTCACCCTAAAAAAAAAAAATTCTTTGTCTACCATGCCATCCAGCATACTAGCGTCAGCTACAGTATGCCTTTATTTTTTTCGCTGTACTCACAGTTTAATCCATTAGTTAAGTTTCAGACTCCCGCGGGGAGTAGGCGTTCCTATGAAGAGGGGAACATGATTGACGGCCGGCTATGGCGCGTCACGCTTCCCGAAAATAGCCGAAATAGGACTTGGCTCTTCACGGCACCTGCGCAGTCAGCTCCTAGTCTGTGCGCAGGCGCCGTATAGTGCCGTGAAGAGCAGAGTCCTACTCCGGCTATTTTCAGGAAGCGTGACGCGCCATAGCCGGCCGTCAATCATGTTCCCCTCTTCATAGGAACGCCTACTCCCCGCGGGAGTCTGAAATGAAACTAATGGAATAAACTGTGAGTACAGCGAAAAAAATAAATAAAGGCATACTGTAGCTGACGCTAGTATGCTGGATGGCATGGTAGAAAGTTGTTTTTTAGGATGAACCTCCGCTTTAATGCCTCTCTTCTTGAGTCTCTGTAAATTTGTTGGCAGAAAGTTTTCTGAGGACAGGAGTAGATGTGCTTGATGTACATCAAAGTATTACTCTGTGGTTTTTAATGACCTCTTACACTACATAAATACAATGAGAAAAGCCATTAGGGACAGGAAAAAACCCATCTGTTTATTATAAAGCAGCCATCGCAGGAGCAGTCACTATGTGCAATTAAAGAAAAGATACTTAAGGAAGAATATCAAACACAAAATCCAATAATTAAAATATTGTATAACATTTATGGATGTTTACTCATATTTGTTTTTTTGTTTTTTGCATTTATGTGCACCATTTGAAGGAAGAAATATTATTCCATAGACGTGTTGGCCTGCGTTCGGAAATTAAGCCTGTCCTTGACAATACCAAGTTTTAGACAACATAATGGACAGTACACATTCGTGTACATACCCGTTCATCCAGTTTCTTCAAATAAAATAAGTTATTGTGAGAGCTCATGTACGCAGACATCGGACTCAGAAATTAGTAAAATACATTATGCCTTTAGGCTGGATTGAGGCAGAGGATGGAATATCTCCCACCTCAGTCCTATTCTGGGAAGGTGTGGGATGTAGGAGCATCTTCTGCCTCATTTTCATTTACTCAGCACATTTTCCAGCTGTCCTGAGTAACACAGCACAGTGGACCAGCAATCAACATGACAGTGAAGTATTGTTGATTACATTAGTTGAGGTGCACTGCCATTGCAATCTGCAGAGCTGTGCTGTCAGTGTGTCAGCCGAGTCCTGCTCTTCATTTACTAGTTGTCCCATTAAGTCTTGGTTAACCCTAGCTATTTTTTATTATCCCTTTTCCCTTAACCATTTTCACTTTTAAGCTATATTTTTACTGCTCATATATGTACACTATGGGCTAGATTCAGGTAGCTGTTACGGCGGCGTATCTCCAGATACGCCGCCGTAATTTCAAATCTGCGTCGTCGTATCTGCACGTCGATTCTCAAAGGCAGATACGTTCAAAAAATAGGCTTCCTCCGCCAACGTAACTTGAATACGGCAGGGTATAATTGTCTGCAATATTACGCTGGCCGCTAAGGGCGCTTCCGTTGTTTTCGGCATAGAATATGCAAATGAATGAATGAATGAAAAACTTATATAGCGCGGCACATGCGAACTGAATCGCCTCTGGGCGCTTGTTGTTAGTGTCTCATGCCTTTCAGAAAAGCAGGGTTTTGATCTGCCCTCTGAAAGACAGGTGGTTTTGCTCCAACCGAATGCTGGTTGGTAAAGCATTCCAAAGCCTGGGGCCCTGGAAAGCAAACCTTCTTTCTCCTTTGGACTTGTATTTGGTTATAGGAACCTTGACCAGATTTTGGTCGGTGGAACGCAGAATGCGGCTGCAATTGTGCGGTTTGATCTTGTCGCATAGATATCTAGGAGCCTTCCCATGGATGCACTTATGTGTCAGGCAGAGTGCTTTGAATGCAATTCTGTCTTTCACTGGCAGCCAGTGAAGGGATCTCAGTGAAGGTGAGATTGATTCCCATTTTTTTTTCCCAGTCACCAGTCTGGCGGCCGTATTCTGAACGACTTGCAGACGGGAGATTTGGTACTTTGGGAATCAGTCTGCGTAGTAGGCGCATCAAATGGTGCGCCCCGCTGACTACTGACCCTATTTGTGCGTCCATTGTCATGAAGGTGTCAAACGTGACTCCCAGACTTTTGACTTTGGAGCTAGGGGCGATGATTTGTCCCAGGATGGGAGATGGTGTCCAGTTTGTTGTCGGTGATTTCTTCCGACTGGCATTGAAGATAAAGAGTTCTGTTTTAGCACTATTGAGTTTGAGATAACTCTTAGTCATCCAGTTTTCTATTGAAGAGAGACAATTCTCTAAACTTAGATGATGATCCTTTTTGTGGCAGATGCGAAAATACAACTGCGTGTCGTCTGCATAAGAGTGATAAAGTAGTTCATGGCTACTGATAATATCAAAGAGAGGACGAAGATAGATATTAAACAGCACTGGTGATAAGGGGGATCCTTGGGGGATGACCTAGATACGCCGATTCACTAACGTACGTACGCCCGGCGCAATTTATTTACGTCGTTTACGTTAGGCTTTTTCGACGTAAGGTTGCCCCTGCTATTAGGTGGCGCAGCCAATGTTAAGTATGGACGTCGTTCCCGCTTCGAAATTTGAATTTATTACGTCGTTTGCGTAAGTCGTTCGCGAATAGGGCTGGACGTAATTTACGTTCACATCGAAAGCAATGGCGATTTGCGTCGGAATTTTGAGCATGCGCACTGGGATTCTTAATTAAAAAAAACGTAAAATACGCGGGGTCAACCTTAATTTAAATAAAACACGCCCCCTCATCATCATTTGAATGACGCGCGCTTACGCCGGCCCCATTTACGCTACGCCGCGGTAAGTTAGGAGGCAAGTGCTTTGTGAATACAGCACTTGCCTCTCAAACTTACGGCGGCGCAGCGTAAATACGATACGCTGCGCCGCCGTAATACTGGGCACATCTACATGAATCTAGCCCTATATTGTTAAAAGTATTGGGACTCCTGCCTTTACACGCACATGAACTTTAATGGCATCCCAGTCTTAGTCCGTAGGTTTCAAAATTGAGTTGGCCCACCCTTTGCAGGTATACCAGCTTCAACTCTTCTGGGAAGGCTGGCCACAAGATTTAGGAGTGTGTCTATAGGAATGTTTGACCATTCTTCCAGAAGCACATTTGTGAGGTCAGGCACTGGTGTTGGATGAGAAGGCCTGACTCGCAGTCTCTGCTCTAATTAATTTCAAAGGTGTTCTATTGGGTTGAGATCAGGACCAGTCAAGCTCCTCCACCCCAGACTCACACATCCATGTTTTTATGGACCTTGTTTTTAGCACTGGTGTGAAGTCATGTTGGAACAGGAAGGAGGCATCCCCCAACCATTCCCACAAAGTTGGGAGCATGAAATTGTCCAAAATGTCTTGGTATGCTGACGCTCTGAAAGTTCCCTTCACTAGAACTAAGGGGCCAAGACCAACCCCTAAAAGGCAACCCCACACCATAATCCCCCCTCCACCAAATGATTTGGACCAGTGCACAAAGCAAGGTCTATAAAGACATGGGTGAGCGAGTTTGGGGGTGGAGGAACTTGACTGGCCTGCACAAAGTCCTGACCTCATCCCAGATAGAACACCTTTGGGATGAATTGGAGTGGAGGCTGCGAGCCAGGCCTTCTCATCCAACATCAGTGCCTGACCTCACAAATGTGCTTCTGGAAGATTGGTAAAATATACCCATAGACACCCGCCTAAACCTTGTGGACAGCCTTCCCAGAAGAGCTAAAGCTGTTATAGCCGCAAAGATTGGGCCAACTCAATAATGAACCCTACAGACTAAGACGCCATTGAAGTTCATGTGCATGTAAAGGCAGGTGTCCCAATACTTTTGACAATAGAGTGTGTGTTTGTAGCGCTACATAAAAAAATATATATTGCACCAGAGCTAAAATTTTTGCAACATTTTATAAAATGGACAGACTGCAGCATAAAATTTGGACTTTTAATGAGTTATAAACTATTTTAATTTACACAAGGATTGACTAACACTGGTTTAACCATGTTAAAAAAACAACCACCATCTCATTTTATTGTCCTTGGACCGAAAGGTAGTACCCCTTGGGCTAGTTGACATTGACTGCGCCTTGTACTAGCCTGAACACCATGGGCTAGATTCAGATAGCCCGGCGTATTTTTATGCTGGCGTAACGTATCTCAGATACGTTACGCCGCCGTAACTTAGGGCGTAAGTTCCGTATTCATAAAGAACTTGCGCCCTAAGTTACGGCGGCGTAGCGTATGAGGTCCGGCATAAGCCCGCCTAATTCAAATGTGGATGATGTGGGCATGTTTTATCCAAATTTAGTGTGACCCCACGTATTTTATGTTTTTTACGAACGGCGCATGCCGTGAAAGAATCCCAGTGCGCATGCTCGAAATTACGCCGCAAATCGTCAATGCTATAGACGTGAACGTAACTTACGTACAGCCCTATTCGCGAACGACTTACGCAAACGACGTAAAATTTTCAAAATTTGACGCGGTAACCACGGCCATACTTAACATTGCGTACGCCTCATATAGCAGGGGTAACTTTACGCCGGAAAAAGCCAAACAGAAACGATGTAAAAAAATGCGCCGGGCGGACGTACGTTTTTGAATCGGCGTATCTACCCAATTAGCATATTCCTTGCGTAAATCTACGGAAGCGCCACCTAGCGGCCAGCGTAAATATGCAGCCTAAGATACGACGGTGTAAGAGACTTACGCCAGTTGGATCTTAGGGAAATCTATGCGTAACTGATTTTACGAATCAGGCGCATAGATACGACCCCGCCACTCAGAGTTACGACGGCGTATCCGGAGATACGCCGTCGTAACTCGTCTCTGAATCTGGGCCCATATGTGTAGATGTGCATGCTCCACTACTTTCAGGTGCTTTTGAGGTGCTTCAAGTTTTCTTTGCATTGCTCAGAGAGTTGGTTCCGACTGCTTCTGGTTCGCTTCAGTTGCTTTTGCAATCATGTTGCTTTGTATAGGGCAAAAAACATTTCAGACACAAACAAATTTTCATATGCCAAAGTCCTATGATAACATGAAGGGATTAGGTGCTATCCTTATTAGGAAATATTGTTGTTCTTATTTGTTTAATAAAACGTTTAAAGCGATATCACACTATCAAGGCTTTTTTATTCCCGAGATACTGTGTGGGAAGCCCAGGATCCTGTTACCATTATAGAGCCTGAGGGTGGTTCACAAGCGTGTACTGACTGAGCATAATCGCTAAGTCGCACGCTCCAAGGTGAGCATTTAATACCTAGGGGGTCACTGGAATGAGAGCACCAATGCATGATCTGCAACACCTGTCAATCATTTTCAGACGCATGGATATATAAGCATATTAGCAGTGCTATTACCGGATACTACGCATATGCACTTTTTTCAACAGGACTGTCACAGCATTGTTTTAAAAAAACACTTGTTTTTGCACAATAGCATTTTTGCTATTTAACCACTTAAGGACCGCCGCACGACTATATACGTTGACAAAATGGCACAGCTGGGCACATGGACGTATATATACGTCCTCTTTAAGAGCCCAGTCGCGGGTCGCAAGCGCGCCGCCGCGTTTGCGACCCGGTCCGAAGCTCCATGACCGCACACGCGGGACCCGTGGACACGATTGCCGCTGGTGTCCCGCGATCGGGTCACAGGAGCTGAAGAACGGGGAGAGGTGAGTGTAAACAAACCTTCCCCGTTCTTCTCTATGGCAGTGTCAGTGATTGTCTGTTACCTGATATAGGAAACGACAATCAGTGATGTCACATGTCCAGCCCCGCCCCCCTACAGTAAGAAACACACATTAGGTCACACTTAAGCCCTACAGCGCCCCCTAGTGGTTAACCCCTTCACTGCCATTGTCATTTTCACAGTAATCAGTGCATTTTTATAGCACTTTTTGCTGTGAAAATGACAATGGTTCCAAAAATGTGTCAAAAGTGTCCGATGTGTCCGCCATAATGTCGCAGTCATGAAAACAAATCGCTTATCGCCGCCATTAGTAGTAAAAATTAAATTATGATTAAAAAAAATTAAAACTATCCCCTATTTTGTAAACGCTATAAATTTTGCGCAAACCAATCGATAAACACTTATTGAGATTTTTTTTTACCAAAAATAGTTTTTTTTTTATTTCTTTTTTGGGGATATTTATTATAGCAAAAAGTAAAAAATATAGATTTTTTTCAAAATTGTCGCTCTATTTTTGTTTATAGTGCAAAAAATAAAAACAGCAGAGGTTATCAAATACCACCAAAAGAAAGCTCTATTTGTGGGGAAAAAGGGACGTCAATTTTGTTTGGGAGCCACGTCGCAGGACCACACGATTGTCAGTTAAAGCGACACAGTGCCGAATAGCAAAGAGGGGCAAGGTCCTTAACCTGCATAATGGTCTGGGTCTTAACCGGTTAAAGTGGGACTAGTGGTGTTCCCTATATACCACCGGACACTTATATCTGTGTTACAAAGCACTTGGATGCACATGAGCACTTTATTATTAATGTTTTAATTGACATAATTATTGTTTTTATTTTGGTCATATCACATATATGTCACATATGTCACATTAACACTACATGTGTTTGTTTTAATCTTCAGAACGCATTTATTGTGTAAAATTCCAAAGCGCAGCGTATAATTTAAATTTTTTTTCTATGCGCATAAGCTTATGAGACGTGTGTAACGCTTGCAGCTGGTTAGTGATATCTATTGGGCCCCGTACACACGGTCGGACAAAACCGATGAGAATGGTCCGACGGACCGTTTTCATCGGTTCACCGCTGAAGTGGCCGTACGGCCTGATGTGTGTACACACCATCAGTTCAAAATCCGATCGGGGCAGAACGCGGTGACGTAAAACACACGACGTGCTGAAAAAAACAAAGTTCAATGCTTCCAAGCATGCGTCGACTTGATTCTGAGCATGCGCGGGTTTTGAACCAATGCTTTTCTGTACTAACCATCGGTTTGGTCCGATCGGACAGCGGTCCATCGGTTCGGTTTTGAAGCATGTTTTAAAATTTTGGACCGAAGGAAAACAGACCGATGGCCTATACACACGGCCGGTTTGGTCCGATGAAACTGAACTTCGGTTCATTCTCATCGGTTCGATCCGATCGTGTGTACGGGGCCTTAGGCTTTGGGTTGATTGAGGCGCGCAGGAATTCTATTACTTTCTTAACATAAAACGTATTACTTTCTGATCTATTGACCTGGAACAAGCCTAGAGAAAGTGAAGTCAAAACATCTGGGACTAGATTCAGATAGAATCGTCTATCTTTATGCCCGGCGTAACGTATCTCAGATACGTTACGCCGCCGTAATTTAGGGCGCAAGTTCTGTATTCAAAAAGAACTTGCGCCCTTAGTTACGGCGGCGTAACGTATCTGTGTCTGCGTAAGCCCGCTTAATTCAAATGTGGAGGATGTGGGCGTGTTTTATGTATATTAACTGTGACCCCGCGTATTTGACGTTTTTTACGAAAGGCGCATGCTCGAAAATCCGCCGCAAAACGTCATTGCTTTCGACGTGAACGTAAATTACGTACATCCCTATTCGCGAACGACTTACGCAAACAACGTAAAATTTTCAAAACTCGACGCGGGAATGACGGCCATACTTAACATAGGATACGCCTCATATAGCAGGGGTAACTATACACCGAAAAAAGTCTAACGTAAAAGACGTAAAAAAATGCGCCAGCCGGACATACGTTTCTTAATCGGCGTATCTAGCTCTTTTGCATATTCCTCGCTTAACTATATGGAAGCGCCACCTAGCGGCCAGCGTAAATATGCAGCCTAAGATACGACGGTGTAAAACACTTACCCAGGTCGTATCTTAGGGAAATCTATGCGTAACTGATTCTATGAATCAGGCGCATAGATACGACCGGCCGGACTCAGAGATACGCCGGCGTATTCTGGAGATACGCCGGCGTATCTCCTCTCTGAATCTAGCCCCAGGTCTGCATACATGTTATAGGCCCATGGACAGAAAGAAATGAAGGCAGAGGATCATCACAGCAATCGGGAAACTCTTGGTTCGTTTTTAAATAATATTCTGCTTTAGCCCAGGTTCACACTGGGTTGCGGGAGTGAAGCCGTGCGAGTTCAGCTGAACTCGCATGATTTCACTCCCGCTGGCAGTCCCGATTTCGGCCGCGATTTAAGAGACATCTGTGCAGGTTTCTGCACAGATGTCAATGTAAATCGCGGCCCGAAATTGCAAAAAGTAGAACAGGAACTACTTTTTGAAATCGGTGCAGCGCCGCAGATGCGGCGTCGCACCGATTAGGACAGTGCCATTCCTGACAATTGCCGGCAAATGCCGCCGATTTGAGATGCGATTTGACATGTGAAATCGCATCTCAAATCGTACCCAGTGTGAACCTGGGCTTAGAGTCAGAATTAAGTTCTGTATTGGAAAACCTTCCCAATACTGAAGGTTATCTTCTAGTCCTCATATAATGTACTGCCATACGGGAAAGCAGAAATAAATCTGAAATATAGGCTTAAGTCCTGACCTCTTCAATACACATTAACTAAAAATAGACACAATAGAGACACATGCTGTACAGATGAAAGGAAGCCAGGATAGACAGCAGCAAATTACAAGTAAAAGTCAATCATATACAATTAGATAATGTGATGTGAAACCTTTACTAACATGCTGATTTGATCCAATAATATTATCTAAATATAGCGTACAATGGTTTCTGTTCTCTGCCTGCAGCAGTTATCGCAACCCATATTTATATTAATTGTTGTATAGAAAGGCATTTTATTATTCTTACAGGGTGGTTATAGCTAAGCTTTTCAAAAGGCATTTCCCATTTGAAAGCAAGGATACTGATCCTGACACAAAACCTTTCCGGGTAGCAAGATAAAGGGTTTCTGCTACTCCCAACGCCTCCCCAGCTTTGCTCTGTTTAGTTCTCATAAGTTAAAATAATATTATAGTATCCCATTAAAAAAAATAGGTGCCTATATATATATGCCTCTCAACTTTTCTTTTAGTCTTAAGTCCCACAAAAATCCATTGAACCTTCCAGTAAAGGTCACTAATGCCTTGTACACATGATTGGTTTTCCCGGCGGTAAAAAGTTCGCCAAGAAAACCGAGGGGAAACCCGAGAACCTGCTCGGTAGCTTTTTCCCCCTACACACGGCCGGGTTTTCCGATAGGAAAACTGCCATGAGAGCTTTGGTCGGGAAACCCAGCCGTGTGTATGCTCCACCGCAGGTTTTCCCCATAGGTAAACTGCCAGCTTTAAAACCGCCGGGAATCACAGCGGGAAAAAAGAGAACATGTTCTAATTTTTCCCGCCGGGATTCCCAGCGGTTTTCCTGTCAGGAAAACTGCGATGGAGCATACACATGGTCGGTATTCCCAGCCAAAAGCTGTCATGGCAGTTTTCCCGGTAGAAAAACCGGTCGTGTGTACAAGGCTTTATCGCAGATTCCTGTGACAACAAAACTGCACTGCTCCTGAATTCAGAGCAGAGTTGCCACCCTGATGTAGGCTGTTCCTGCTTGCACTACAGTGGGATGAAAAAACGTTGCATAGGGCTATCTGGACTAGGGTGTCCCAACCCCCGGACCACGAAGGCTGCACTGTCTGATGTGCGATGACATCTCTCACCGCCCGGCCTGGTCACCGCTCTTCCTGCACCCCTGCATGGATCACTGCACTTCCGCCCACACAGCAGGGTTGCTACACTAATGGAGGTGAGGTGGGGGAGTTGAGAGATGAGATTATCTCTCACCGCCAGCCCCGCATTACCGCTGTTCTCCCTCACTGGCCTGTGACTGCAGGTGACCAACCTCCTCTGGTGCCAGGTGACAAAAAAATCTGATGGCATGTGGCAAATAACATTTGGTGGCAGGTAACGTGGCAAGTAATATTCCACATCTGGTGGCAGGTGACATGGCAAGTGGCAATCCACATCTGGTGGCAGGTGACATGGCAATTCACACCTGGAGGCAGGTGACATGGCAATCCACATCTGGTTGCAGGTGATATGGCAAGCGACAATCCACATCAGGTGGCAGGCAACCTGGCAAGCGACAATCCACATCAGGTGGCAGGTGACGTGGCAAGCGGCAATCCACACCTGGTGGCAGGTGACATGGCAATCCACACCTGGTGGCAGGTGACATGGCAATCCACATCTGGTGGCAGTTGACATGGCAAGCGGCAATCCACATCTGGTGGCAGTTGACCTGGCAAGCGGCAATCCACATCTGGTGGCAGGTGACGTGGCAATCCACACCTTGTGGCAGTTGACGTGGCAAGTGGCAATCCACACCTTGTGGCAGTTGACGTGGCAATCAGCAATCCACATCTGGTGGCAGGCAACGTGGCCCCGGGCCTTGGCACGATTTTAATCCACAACACCAGTCCTCGGTGCCAAAAAGGTTGGGGACCACTCATCTGGGTTGTTACAGCACTGTCTCTGTTACTGAACACCTCCCATTAAAAAATTAGGTAGGACTTGGCTCAGTAAAGAAAGGTAAAGGAAGTTTCATTTATTTTATGAGGTTTTTGCATCACATAATGGGTTCAGGACTTGTTTAGACTGTCACATGGGAACCTTTAGCTGTGCTTTCATATTTTATTTGCAGCGGTAGTGCCTGTGAGGGCTGATACTTCTCAAACTGCTCAACGACAAGGTCTATTTTATTTAAGGCATAACCAAAACATTTTTTTTTTTTCATTTTGTATAGAGTGGAGATCGATTAGAACACCTGCCAGGTTTTTATTGCTGTCTGGACCTCATTAGACAGATTCACTCTCTCAATTTGTTCTGTTTATTATTATCATCAAAGTGAAAGTAAAAGAAAGACTCAAATTTTGGGTTGTGCCGAAAACACCAATAGACAGAAAATTCTGCAATGGGGACTGGTGACCCTGGTGACAACCAGGGATTCCTTTACTTTGGAGGGATTTACTATCACTTCCTGTTTTGGCTATGGGACCGGAAGTGAATGAATGAATGAATGAATGAAAAACTTATAAATCGCGGCGCATGCGAACTGAATCGCTTCTGGGCGCTAGTTGTTCGTGTCTCATGACATCAAAAGAGCAGAGTTTTGATCCGTCTTCTGAAAGTCAGGTGGTTTTCCTCCAACCGAATGCTGGTTGGTAAAGCGTTCCATAGTCTAGGACCCTGAAAAGCAAACCTTCTTTCTCCTTTGGACTTGTATTTGGTTTTTGGTACCCTGACCAGATTTTGGTCGGTGGATCGCAGAACGCGATTCGAATTGTGAGGTTCTATCTTGTCGCAAAGATATTGCGGAGCCTTCCCATGGATGCACTTATGTGTCAGGCAGAGTGCTTTAAATGCAATTCTGTCTTTTACTGGCAGCCAGTGAAGGGTTCTCAACGAAGGTGAGATTGATTCCCATTTTTTTTTCCCAGTCACCAGTCTGGCGGCCGTATTCTCAACGACTTGCAGATGGGAGATTTGGTACTTTGGGAGTCCGAGGTACAGGGCGTTAGCATAGTCCAGTCTGGAATTCACGATTGTTCCCACCACGACTGCTACGTCTTCTTTGGGGATAAATGGAATAAGTCTGCGTAGTAGGCGCAACAGATGGTGCGCTCCGCTGACTACTGACCCTATTTGTGCGTCCATTGTCATGAAGGTGTCGAAGATGACCCCGAGACTTTTGACTTTGGAGCTAGGGGTGATGATTTGGCCCAGAATGGGCGGGAGTGTCCAGGTTGTTGCCAGTTGACTCTTTCGGCTGGCGTGAAACATAAGGAGTTCTGTTTTTGAACTGTTGAGTTTAAGATAACTCTTAGTCATCCAGTTTTCTATCAAAGAGAGACATTTCTCTAAACTGGGATGATGATCCTTTTTGTTGCAGATGCGAAAATACAGTTGCGTATCGTCTGCATAAGAGTGATAGAGTAGTTCTTGGCTACTGATAATATCAAAGAGAGGGCGAAGATAGATGTTGAAAAGCACCGGTGACAGGGGGGATCCTTGGGGGACTCCACATGACACCGTGCGCTTTTCCGACGTGAAAGAACCCAATTTAACTGTTTGTGATCGGTTTTCAAGAAAGGAAGAAAACCATGGTAAATCACCTTCTGCGACTTCTGCTACCTTGGCTAGTCGCATCAGTAACAGTTTGTGGTCTACCGTGTCAAAGGCTGCACTTAGGTCCAGCAGAACCAGGAGACAAGATTCTCCTTCGTCTGCGGCCTCGAGGGCATCGTCCCATATTTTGAGTAAGGCCGTTTCTGTCCCGTGTCCGGGACGGAAGCCTGATTGTAATGGATCCAGTAGATTGTGGGTATCTAGATGCTGTTGCAGCTGTTGTACCACTACTTTCTCCATTATCTTGGAGAGAACATTTAGGCCTGTTATGGGACGGCGGTGAGTTGGGTCCTTGGGATCCAGGTTAGGTTTTTTCAAGATGGGCTGGATTGTGCCCTCTTTCAACAGGGATGGCACTGTGCCTTCCTTAAATGACTGGTTTATAAGCTGTGTGATGGGTGGTGCCAGGATGTCGGCACATTCCTTCAGCAGTTTGGTGGGGATGATATCATTGGGCGATGTGCTGTTCCGCAAAGCACCAATGATATTTTTTGTGGTATCGATGGAGATCGGTTCCAGAGTGAACTTTGTTGATTGTAGAGCGTTTCTGTGGGTGTTTTGTGGTTGATTGACGGTGGGGTTGAGGGGGGTATTGTTTTGCATGATGCTTTCCCGGATTCTTTCAATTTTGTTGATGAAGAAATCCGATAGTTCATTGCAGAACTCTTGGGTGTCTGAGTTGGGGACTTCAAGACATCCTGGATTCATGGTCTGGGTGACCATCTTGAAGAGTTCGCGGGGGCGGTTTAGGGCGCTGTTAATCGCCATAGAAAAATGATGTTTCTTGGCTTTGAAGATTTCTTTATGATATCGTGTTGTTATTGCCTTGTAGATGATGAGGTTATCCTCTGCAGGACTTCTTTTCCAGGCGGCTTCCGCCCTTCTGCGCTCTTGCTTCAGAAGCGACAGCTGGTTGTTGAACCAGCCGGACTTTCTTTTTCGGATGCAGGCTTTGCGTTTCGGTGCTACTAAATCGGCTGACTGTAGCAGGGCTGTGTTTATGGCATCCAGTGTATCTGCGGCTGTTTGATGTGGATGGATTGTTTTGATTCTGTTTCCCAAGGTAGATTTGAAGAGTTCCGAATGGAGCTTCTTCTGAGATCTAGCCCAGTGTATTGTCACCGGCTTGGGTGCTTTTATCACTGGGGGAATTTTGGAGATTATGAAATTAATTGCATGGTGGTCTGTCCATGGCAATGGTTCATTTTCTAAAATGCTTATTTTCAGATTTTGTCTGAAAATTAGGTCGAGTGTGTGACCTGAAGCATGTGTTGGCCCGCATATAAGTTGCTGTAGCCCTAATCCCTCCAGGTGATCAATGCAGGCGTCCGCAATGGGATCCTGTGCGGAGTTGGCCCACAGATTAAAGTCCCCGAGCAGCAAAAGGTGTTTGCTGTTAAGGGTATAAGTGGATATAAACTCCGTTAATGATGGCAAAAACTGCGATTTTGGCCCAGGTGGCCTATAGCAGAGGAGACTGTGAACAGTCTCCTGGGGGGAAGTTTGAAGTTGAAGAGTAAGGGTTTCCATGAATGGAAGAGGATTTTGAAGGGCTGGCTTAGTGATTGTAATGCGATTCTTGTGGATCACCGCCAGGCCTCCTCCTCTTTGCCCTATTCTGTTTTCCGTTATAATGCAATAGTTTTCTGGCACCAATTCTCCGAGAATGGTGTTGCAGTCGTCTGAGAGCCAGCTTTCTGTAATAAAGAGGCAGTCTAGATCGTTTTGTAGTAAGAAATCGTGGATTTCTAATCGGTGTTTTACTGCCGATCTTGTGTTGATCAAAGCACATGATATGTGCTCGAGCTGGGTTAAATAGTTAAAATTTTTGATGGTCGATCGTCGATCGAATCTCAAAAGTTGCTCTATTTTTAAGGCCTTTTTGGTGACGGCTGGTAATGCGAATTGTCTCAGACCCCGAATAGAGTCCGCAGAGTATCGCAGATTAGCCATTGTCGCCAGTCACATTGTCGTCAGTCTTTCCTAATTGCGGCGGCCGCGAATGAGGCCTGGTCTGGCGCGGATGCGGGAAGAGCCGCGAGACGCCGGACGTGATGGGTGGAAGACTGTCCAAGTGAGCCGTCACTCGTTGAGTCTTCTCTCCCCGATTGGTCCAGAGGAAGGCGAAAAACCCCAGGCGTGCTGTGCCAATCTGCAGCGATCGGGGGAAAAAATTCCTTCCTGACCCCTTAACGGCGATCGGTGCAACCCTGGATCAATTGGCTAGGGGGGTGTGGTGGACCCTGCCTGGCTGCACTATCCCTGGGGAGAGCCGACTCGTTTGAGAGCGTCCTGCTCTCACTATCCCTGGGGTGAGCAGACTAAGATGAGAGCGTCTGCTGCACCGCTGAATCTATATAGCAAGAGTTCCAACTTTATTAGCTGCAAGCTTGTTCTGGATCAGTGATTGAAAAAAATAATGAAGACTCCTGTCTTACCTCCTGTTTCAAACTCCTGGTTTTTAACTCGCACTTTTGATCAAAGAATGCACTTCTGATCAGAGAGTCCACATGTGAAGCCACCATCAACTGGGAGCCAGTGAAGGGAAGGGAAAATCTCACCAATAGCACACAGATGAGAGAAAAAAAGAACTGATGGGGGTTTTAATCCTCCCCTACACTATCCAAACTAAAATAAAAAAAAAAATGCCTTTAGTTATACTTTAAATAAAAAGGCTCAAGTGTAACTTTTAACAATCAACTGGTTGGAATCTGAATTCCACATGTTTACTGAATGACTTGGCACTACACAGCCAGTTAGATAAATGTACTACTACTTAGTTTAGTCATACTGCTTCATGCATCACCCAATGCCTAATGGACAGATGGACAGTGATGTTGATGCTATTAGAATGTAAGCTCTTCTGAGCATTGCCCTCTTAACCCTCTTGTATTGTATTGTATTATAACTGTATTGTCTCCCTTTTATATTGTAGAGCACTGTGTAAACTGTTGGCTCTAAATAAATTATTTTTGAAGCAGGAAGACGGTGCGTCACCTGTCTGGGTGTGCCAGGGAGCCAGAGGTTTGTAAATCAGAAGACTGACTGGACAGAATAATAAATGTATGAGTTTTAACTGTATTTGTAACTGTTTGCCTTAAAACAGGTTATATTGATACAACAGAATCCTAATGCCTCGTACACATGGCCGGACTTTCCGAGAAAAAAGTCAGACAGGCTTTTTTTCTCAGAAAATTCGGCCGTGTGTAGCCTCCGTCTGACTTTTTTTGTCGGAAGTCCGACGGACCTTAGATAGAGAACCCGTTCTCTATCTTTCTGTCGGACTTCCAACTGACTCACAGCGGACTTTTGCATGGTCAAAAGTCAGACCGTGGAGATGCGGTCCGGACGTGAGCAGGGATAGACGTGCCTCAGTGGAGCTCCGCTAGGCCTGAATACAACCTGCTGCCATCCCAGGTTAATACTCCACATTTGGCCCCAAATACAATCCATCCCGACTCCTGGACTTGCCCTGCACGATCCGCTTACCTTATTGTGCCTTCGAACGAGCCGCCCATCTTGCAATACAGACTGAGACAAGCTCCACTCACGGGGGTCCGCCGCCATCTTCCTGTGCGGCTTGCAAGGCCTCGGAACGAACCGGGCTCACGTGCAGCGGCCGCGGGGCGAACATCTTCCCTTCCCCGACCCACCAAGCCCCGGATCAGCCGGCCACCCAGTAATCCAGGCCGGAACCGGCTCCCCTCGTGGAGGATCCGCCGCCACATTGAGGCCTGTGAGGCCTCCGGAATCGGCGCGCTGAAGTGCCGCGATTGCGGGAGGAACGACGCCCCGCTCCGGACTTGTGTAGCGCTGCCTCCCCGGACCGAGGGATCACCAGGGAGGTCCCACAGCCAGGAAACCCAGCAGAGGGCTTCACTGTTGGAGGTGAGCGGCGGCCATTTTTAAGCACCCATTGTCCCTCCTGCGGCCCTGATCCCCCTCCTTCCCAGACTCAGGCGCCACAACTTGAGGGCAGCCCTCCCCCGCCAGTGGGGAGACCTGGGGAACATCCCAGAGGGTTTCCCTGTCCAAAGCAGCGTCAGCGGCCATCTTGCTACTCCCATGCTGGGGGGGGGGGGGCGGCCATCTCCCTTCCTTGTACTCCACACGCTTTGGGGCCCTCCTGGATACTCGGCCCGACCGTAGCATCGTGACGTCCTCTGCCCCCTGGACCGCCTGACGGATGGGTTTGCGGCCGCGGCTCGACCGCGAGGTACGGCGCCCATTTTGCTACTCCCGAACTTGGCTGACACTCGCCCCAGGCCTCAGCGCGCCCCACGCCATTGCCTAGACTGTATACACGGGCAGTCCTCAATCCATAAAGTGTCCGGACAGTGCAGCTGCATCACCATTTCACCTATGGGGGCGTGTGGCTGAAGATGGTCGGCTGACGACATGCACTGCTGAGCTTTGTGCTCTCCCGACAACCGCAGACTGTGTTCATACTAACTTGCACCCAATCTTCTGATGGCGGCTTTCAGCTCTTCATCTAGCGACCATACTGAATTGCAACAAGGCACTATCCAACGGTACCTGCTATGCACAACAACACAAGATCCTCGAACAGGGAAAGACAAACATTCAGCAAGCCGTACTCCGGGTAAAACTAAACCTTCTCCCCCACCTGCAGCGAATTCATCAGCCGGCGGGGACGGCTCGGGCCCACACCCGTCTCCTCTGATGGACCCTGCAGATCCACTATCCGGACCTGCATTGCCCCTTCCACTGGTGTAAGCACTGCCCCGGAGAGGATGCCTCTCCCGACCTCGGGGGGCGCTCCGGGCTCCACAACCACTGCCCTGCTCTCTGCCTTTCGGAATGATTTTGACACCTGGGCCTCTAAATTGGAGGCTTCTCTCCATGTTGAACTGACCGCCCTTAAACAACGGGTCTCGGCATCGGAGGTCGCAGTTTCTACAATGGCTGCCACCCAGGATGACCAGTCAGCCCGTATAGCGGCGCTTGAAAATGCATCTACAGTCCACCTCTCCCGTCTACGACAACACCAGCTCCGAATTGAAGACGGTGAAAATCGGAGCCGCAGGAACAACATCCGGCTGCAGGGTGTCCCGGAGGCGACCTCGGGCACTGATCTAAAACCCACTGTCACCGCTATCCTCAATCAGGTCCTGGGCAGGGAGGTTACATCCCCTATCGAATTGGACAGGGTGCATAGGGTGGGGGGCGATCGTGGAGACCGCCCTTGGGACGTCCTCTGCCGGGTACACTACTATACCCTGAAAGAAGAGATCTTACGCAAGGCCTGGCGCCTAGGCACATTGGACTTTCACGGATCCTCCATTCACCTGTACCCAGATCTCTCCCGCAACACGCTGTACATGCGACGGGTGGTCCGCCCACTACTGGAAGTGATTCGCCGAGCTGGTGCTTCATACACCTGGGGCCACCCCTTCAGCATCAAAGTGACCCGGGATGATAACCACAAATTTGTCCTGTCGGATCCGGACCAACTTCCCGCCTTCTTTCTCTTCCTGGACGAGGACCCTGTCACCGTCCCGAACTGGTTGGACCCTCCAGATGACCGTCAGCGGCTCCCGGGCCCTCCTCTTCAACGTCGAAGGTACCCACAATCTAGATCGGCGCCTCCCGTCACCAGAGAGAGGCGAGCCACGTCACCTGAAGACTGATCCGAGCTCTCTCAGTTGAGACCTGCACTGATTTTTCCTCCTTAATTTTTTATTTTATTTTTTTCCTGTGACTTTTTACCCGTCAGGAGGGTACAGCTCCCACCCAGGACTACGATCAGGTTTGTCTTAAATGTTTTTCCATTGTTTGGTTCTCTATTTTTATTTTTTTGCTCTTTTTACCTCGGGATTTAAGGGTCTTAAATCCCGAGGAACCATGCTCCACATTTGGTGGGAATGCCCCCCTGTACAGGGATTCTGGCAGAGGATTTTCAAACTATACTGCAAACTAATGGCGACCTCTATTCACCCTTCCCCTGAGATGGCTCTCTTATCTATACTTCCTGGCACGTTCAAATCCATCAAAAATTATGTACTACGACACTTCCTGGCGGCGGTCAGAATGGTGATCTCCCGTCATTGGAGATCGGCAATCATGCCTTCCCTGGGGGATTGGGCTGTTGAAGTGGACCGCATTAGGGACCTTGAGCGTCTGTTGGCGGAGGAGGGTGGTAAAAGCGAGCAGTTTTCTCTCACCTGGACTTCATGGTCCATGTTCCGATACTCCTCTGAGTTTATCTCTTGGGCCGAGCGTGGCATGGATGATGTGACCCTGGTGCCATGATGGAGTGACTCTTGTCCCTTGATCCTTGTCCCCTATCTCTCTGCCCCCCTTTTGTCTGCCCCTGCTTCTTCTTCTCCTTAACTTGTTCTCTACATAGTTCCTTAGGAATGCATTGAGCTAACGTATCCTGGCCTCGACCCGCTTATTGTTATTGATTCGTTCTGTGACCCCATAGGTCTTATTCTACTTGCAGATCCATGTATGATCCCTCCTAATGTGCCGCATGCGGTGCAACACTGAACCCCTCACTAATGTGAGGTTGATTGATACAATTACTGTTTATTCTATATATCTGGGGATTGCCTAGTTGATCGGCCTTATGGTGGTTCACATACACATGTTCTCATTCCTGTTTTCCATGTAACCTAGACATGCTTTTATTATGTCAAACTTGATGCTTACTGTTGATGTAGTTAATGCTACTGTTTACATTGCTTGAGATGTTATTTGTCTTTCTGTCTCTCTTTTTTCTGAATAAAATAAGATTGAATTAAAAGTCAGACCGTGTGTACAAGGCATTAGAGACAGCTCTGCCACTGTTCCAGCACACAGAAGGTGATTGACAACCGTACTCACGACCAAACATGTCTGCTGAAACTGGTCCGCGGACCAGTTTCAGCAAACATGTTTGGCCGTGTGTAGGCACGAGCGGACCATTTTCGGGCGGATCGGACAGGTTTCCAGCGGACAACTGTTTCCTGGACTTGCTTTAAAACAGTCCGCTGGAAACCTGTCCCCCCGACATGTACGGTCGTCTGTACAGACCTACCGTACATGTCCGGCCGCCCGCCATCCCTCGCATGCGTCGAATGACTTCGATGCATGCGTGGAAGCATTTAAAAGGCAGGCCCGCCCACGTCGCTGCGTCATTGTCGCGGCGACACCGCGTCATCGACGCAGCGACACCGCGGACACGCCCCGCGTATTGTTTACGCGCGGAATTCTGTTCGATGGTGTGTACAGCCATCGAACAGAAGTCCCCGGGCAGACATGTCCGATGAAAACGGTCTGCGGACCGTTTTCATCGGACATGTCTGCTCGTGAGTACAAGGCCTATGAGACTTTTTAGAGGGGGTTGTGTCCTTCATCATTTACTTAGGTCTCAGATTACTCTCAGCTCCCTGGTCTGCTGTGTAGTGTACAGTGTCAGATCCCTGCTCCCTGCTTTCTAGAGCCGTGAAAAAGCCTTTGACCTGTGTGTTCTAGAAGGCTGTAGAGCAAGGGTCTCCAAACTTTCTAAACCAAGGGCCAGTTTATTTATGGGGACCACACTGTGGCCAGTGGGGGGAATAGTGCCCCATTGTTGGTGTCAGCGTGAAGAATAGTGCTCCATAATTGGTGTCAGTGGGAGAAATAGTGCCCCATCATTGGTGTCAGTGGGAAGAACAGTGGTATTGGTGGGAGGAATAATGTCCCATCATTGGTGTCGGTGGGAGGAATAGTGTCCCATCATTGGTGTCAGTGGGAGAAATAGTGCCTTGTCATTGGTGTCAGTGGGAGGAATAGTGCCCCATCATTGGTGTCAATTGGAGAAATAGTGGTATCAGTGGAAGGAATAGTGCCCCATCGTTGCTGTCACAATGTCCCATTTTTGGTGTCAGTGGAAGGAATAGTGCCCCATAATTGATGTCAGTGGTAAGAAAAGTATCCCATCATCTGCATCAGTGGAAGGAATAGTACCCCATCATTGCTGCCAGTGGGAGAATAAGTGGTATCAGCGGAAAGGAATAGTGACCCTTAATTGATGTCAGTGGGAGCAATAGTGCCCTATCATTGGTGTCAGTGGGAGAATAGTGCCCTATCATTGGTATCAGTGGTAGGAATGGTTCCCCATCATTGGTATCAGTGAGAGGAATAGTGCCCCTTTCATTGATATCAATGGGAGGAATAGTACGCCATCAATGGTATTAGTGGAGGAATAGTGCCCCATCGTTGGTGTCAGTGGGAGGAATAGTGCCCCATCATTGGTATCAGTGGGAGGAATAGCGGCTCAACATTGGTATCAGTGGATGGAATAGTGGCCCATTGTTTGTGTCAGTGGAAGGAATAGTGCCCCATCATTGGTATCAGTGGGAGGAATAGTGCCCCAAGGGCCAGATAAAGGCAAGCAAATGGCTGCATCCGGCCCCTGGGCCACAGTTTGGAGACCCCTGCTGTAGAGGATAAACTTATGTAGGAGAATTTGTTTCTTCTCTGTGTGTCACCTGAGCCTAGTCACTTCAGTGGGTATATGTAAGTCTTTACAACCACTTTAAACCTTTGTTAGTACAGACAATGATCAGATCTAGCTACAATTGAAGATCTGCACAGTACGGACAGGGACAACTATGGCAAACCGTTTCCCGGCCTCCTCATAATCAAAGAGAGGTATGTAGGGCATTTCCTTGCTTGAAAGTCCAAAATAGAGCATCTAAAAAAAGGTAAGCTGCAATTTAAAAAAAAATGAAGTTATCCTATGTGTGCACATGTATCAAAACTAACATAGGTGATACCCCAAAGTGGAAATACACTTTAAAGCGTTTATCAAGCCAAAAAAGTTTGGACAGAGTGGAAATGGTTTAGAAGTAGGGATGAATCGATGCCACTTTTTTGACACCGGGTACGAGTACCGATACTTGACATCATGTACTCGCCGACACCAATTACCGATACCTATTGCCTAGGAAGAGCAGGTGGGGGGGGGGGGGGGTTGGCAGGAAGGTTGTTAGGAAGTTGGGTGAGGGCACGGGGGGGGGGGGGGTAGAGGGGTTAGTGAGAGCAGGCCTAGTTGAGTGTGGGGTGAAATAGAGATTGTGGGGTGGGAGAGTTGGGATGGAAAAGGCTGATCACTAGGGGGAAGATGGTGGGGGTGTGAGGGTCATTGGAAGACATGGGAACAGAGGTGACAGCTGGTGGAGGGAATGAGGATGCAACACAGGGAGGGCACAGTACAGGGGGTTAGGAGGGCAGGGTTCAGGCACCATTACATGCAGAGTGCAGGGTCCAGGGCCCATTACATGCAGAGTGCAGGGTCCAGGGCCCATTACATGCAGAGTGCAGGGTCCAGGGCCCATTACATGCAGAGTGCAGAGTGCATGTATCAGGCACCATCAAGGCCGGATTAACAATGGGGCTGATGGAGCTGCAGCTCCAGGTCCCTTTCTCAAGATAGGCCCATTTGCCCAATTTTTTTTTTTTTTTTTTTTTAAGATTTTTTTTTTTCTAAGATCGAATTTGGGGGGTTGTAGCTCGATGACCAGAGGTCACAGAAACCCCACATTTGGGGGTAGGAATGGGAAGAGCTACCCCACAACTGGTTAAAATATGGGACGGCTATCATTTATGGTTCCGGACATAAGGGCCTGCTTGCACAGCCTGTCAGAAGCTACATTCAGAGCGGCCAATATAAATACAAGCTGACACACTGCAGCAAACAGATAGGATCACAGGGCTTATAATAATTATTTGTATATTACTCATGGTAATTAACCCCTTGCCACCCAGGCCAATTCTGACACTTCTCTACTACATGTAAAAATCATCATTTGTTTTTTGCTAGAAAATGACTCTATGGTGGTCTTTGCACTTTTTATGTTGCACGGTACAGAGCTGCACGATTCTGGCTAAAATGAGAATTGCAATTTTTTTGCTTAGAAGATAGATCACGATTCTCTCACGATTGTTGCGGCATAACATCATCTTTCACATTAAAAAAAAAAAATGGGCTAACTTCACTGTTTTGTTTTTATGGTTTTTATTATTCATTGAAGTGGGAAAATGCAGTGTGACATAAAATATTGCAGCAATTGCCATTTTATTCTCTAGAGTCTCTGCTAAAATATATATAATGTTTGGTGGTTCCAAGTAATTTTCCAGCAAATAATATTACTTTTTAACTTAAGAAACAAGTGTTGGACTTTAAGTGGTTAAATTTAGTTACAAAGTTAGTTAGTTACAATGTTTCATTTTGTTTACAAACTTCGCAGACTGCCCAGATTTGTTCTTTACACACAGAAGTGTATCCCTTTGATCTAAGAAGGAAGTGTTAGTTACAATGTTTCCTGTTAAAAACTTGGCAGACTGCCCGGATATTTTCTTTTGACAGCTGAAAGTCTCTCCACTTGTTATATGAAAGAATCAGCAAACTCTGCATTGAAGATCGTCAGGGGGGTTGAATCGAGATCACGATTTTTTTAACAATTAATTGTGCAGCTCTAGCACGGTATTTGCGCAGCAATTTTTCAAACATGTTTTTTTGAAAAAAAATGTTTCATTCAATAAAAAAACAGTTAGTTAGTTAAGTAAGCACAATTTTTTTTGGTATCCCAAGCGATGCTTTACATTTTTTTAGGTTACATGTTTAGAGTTACAGAGGAGGTCTAGTACTAGAATTATTGTTCTCGCTCTAACGATCGTGGCGTATGTAACCTGTGTGTATCTGGCTCTGATACTACCAGTGCCTACCCAGCCACTGACTAGTATCTCTCCCCAGCCTGTCCCCACACACCCTCTCACCTGCTGACCTGTGGATGGGGGAATCACTCCTGCAGTGTTATTGTGTTCTGCCAGTGGGTACAATGATCAGTGTTGCTAACTATAGCTGGCAGCACTGATTGTTTTGGGAAAAACCTAACAGGCTGGTTGTACTCAAGTTGATTAATAGATTGACTTGTGTAAAACCAGCTAGCCCATACATAGATTGACTATGGCTGGTCTCTGCATAATTGGCGTAATTTCAATCCATGTATGACCCGCTTAACCACTACTCAGTCCCTAAATATCCTTCCACTCCTGTACATAGTGCTCACTGTCATACTCTCCACACTTCTCTCCTGTACATAGTGCCCACTGTCATACTCTCCACACTTCTCTCCTATACATAGTACCCACTGTCATACCCTACACACTCCTCTCCTGTACATAGTGCCCACTGTCATACCCTCCACACTCCTCTCCTATACATAGCGCCCACTGTCATACCCTTCACACTCCTCTCCTGTACATAGTGCCTGCTGTCATACACTTCTCTCCTGTACTTAGTGCCCACTGTCGCACCCTCCACACTCCTCTCCTGTACATACTGTTCACTGTCATACCCTCCACACTCCTCTCCTATACATAGTGTCCACTGTCATACCCTCCACACTCCTCTCCTATACATAGTGTTCACTGTCATACCCTCCACACTCCTCTCCTATACATAGAGCCCACTATCATACCGTCTACATTCCTCTCCTGTACATACTGCCCACTGTCATACCCTCCACACTCCTCTCCTGTACATACTGCCCCATCATACCCTCCACACTTCTCTCTGGTACGTACTACCCTCTGTCATACCCCCTCACTCTTCCTGTACATACTGCCCATTGTCATTCCCTTCACACTCCTCTCCTGTACATAGTGCTTTTTTCCGTACCCTTTGTACTCCTCTCCTGTACATAGTGCCCACTGTTAGACCCTCCACATTCCTCTCCCTCACCTGCACATACTTCCCACTTATATACCGTCCATACTCCTCCCCTATGTCGCTTACCCACAAAAACAGTTCTTTAAAATTATACTGAATATCCTCAATGTTACCAGCTCTAGAATGGACACACTTTTGTTAGTTCAACTAAAGGAAATCTCAGTTCTCATATTTGTTCTGCCCCATTATTAGTACTCCTTTAATTTTGTGATTACTACTATGATGTATAGAGGAACATCGGGGATCTCAGCTACTCTAAATATAGCACTTATATAAAAAAGTTTCCCTGAAAATATTTTTTAAATGTTGGCAACTGTGCACTTAGGCACTGCCCAAGGGCCACTGGGTCAGTAGGGGGCCCCATGAGAGGCTCCTGGGATCCTGTGATAATAAAGCGGTAGTAAACTTTCCTGACATTACTACTTTTTAGAGGCCCTGGGGTAGGTTATGCCACAATGTACAAGTATGCACAGCATATTAGCACATTAGTGTACACTTCAATTTTCAGACTGAGCCCTCCAGTGCTGCGCTGTGATGAATCAGGCGGGGCCTGGACACTTCCATCTTCATCCGGTCTTCCTTCTGGGTTCTGTGCCTTTGGTCACTTGCCTTGGCTGGGCTGCGTTCATGTCATTCCCACGCATTTATTTATTATTTATTACACCCCATTCACACCTCCGCGACAAAACGCCCGACGCCGGCCGCTTGTGCCGCTGGAGGGGAGAATTCCCATTGCTGTCTATGAGATGGTTCACATCTCATAGATGCCGTACACCTGCGGCATGAAAAAAAGTCCCGGACCCTTTTTTTCAGGCGGCATTGGCGTTCGGCCATACAAAGCAATAGGAAGGATTTGTAAAAAAAAAGTTACACTATTCGCGGCAAAATGCGCCGCGTACGCGGCGTTACTTGTCGCAGAGGTGTGAATGCAGCCTAAAAGGCCCCACCAAAATCCTCAGCACCAGGCCCATGATGTTCTTAATCTGGCCCTGGGCACCATTACATGCAAAGTGCAGGGTTCGGGCACCATTACATGCAGAGTGCAGGGTTCAGGCACTATTACATGCAGAGTGCAGGGTTCAGGCACCATTACATGCAGAGTGCAGGGTTCAGGCACATTACATGCAGAGTGCAGGGTCCAGGGCCCATTACATGCAGAGTGCAGGGTTCAGGCACCATTACATGCAAAGTGCAGAGTGCAGGGTTCAGGCACCATTACATACAGAGTGCAGGGTCCAGGGCCCATTACATACAGAGTGCAGGGTCCAGGGCCCATTACATGCAGAGTGCAGGGTCCAGGGCTCATTACATGCAGAGTGCAGGGTTCAGGCACCATTACATGTAGAGTGCAGAGCTCAGGGTCCTTTACATGCAGAGTGCAGGGTCCAGTTTTCCTCCACTACTCCTTGCCACTGTATTCTCATCCCCCCATCCACCCCTCCTCAGCTCTGACTCGTGCTCACACTTCCTCCACTGCCTTCATCTTCTCCCTCCTCCCTTAAAAGGCCTTACTGTTGTGAAGTACCCGGCCGGCTCTAGCACAGACATCCCCCACTGCAAGCGCTTCCTCGCTGCAGCCAGACCATCCGGGGGCGTCGTCATCCAAGGTCAGGTCAGAGAAAGTGGAAAATACCTTCCGAGGCCCCCCTCCCGCCCCTGACTGTACTAGCTGGGACGCCGGCATCTCCCTTGTCACTGCACTGCACGCAGAGACCAAGCTGTGTCAAGTGAACGTCACTTCCGGTATCGGGTTAGGGTATCCGAGCATTTTTGCGAGTTCCGATACCCGCGAAAATGCATAGTATCGGCCCCGATAGTATCGGTGCATCCCTAATTAGAACACCTGCCGGGTGTCACAGCTATTGTGAAGCTATAGTATAAGAATTTCAGTGAAGCTATAAGTAATCTGTGAAACTCTTTGGCCATCACATATTCTGTGTAAAATAGTTACACACAATTCCTGACACTGCATTAAATCCACAGGCTTTATAAAAATAAAAAATCATAATTGTGTGGCATTTTGAAGGCATTCAACGGCATAAGATTAATTTTTATTTGTCACCACAAAGGTGCACTTAGACTTTAAATGTGACCAGTTAGGGGATTTAAAAGGTAATTTAATGAGATTGAACAGGTTTTACAAAGCGTGAATTTGATGCCAGCCAAGTGCTCCTGTTCTCTTGGAGCCGGTTTGTTGGACAGGCTTTTAGTCTTGGCCTGGGTCAAAGCCAAACCTTCTGGCCAGCAGTTGCAATGTTTAACACAAAGGAGCGCTACACGCAGGAAAATGCAATGAGAAATGTGTTTTTCTGTGTCTACGTTTTGTTTTTTAATTATACTTTGTACTGTACGCAGAATTAATAGAGCTTATTCAATGTGAAAGCGCAAAGAGCAAAGTATTCCTGAAGAGTCCAATCTAATTTTGTTTCCTGAAGACGGATTACTAATAGATGTACACTGATTTGGTAGTATGGGCTTCTGCACTCGGCCATCAAGTGTTTATAAACCCAAACAATGAACTTCTTATTTTCTCCCTACTATAGGGTGACCAGACATCTCTGGTTTCTGGGGACAGTCCCCAGATTGAGGACACTGTCCCCAGACCAAGTCTGTCCCTGGATTGAGAACACTGTCTCCAGACCAAGTCTGTCCCCGGTTTTGTCCCCAGATTGGATTTGGACAGGGGCTGTGGCAATTTCAATGACAGTCAGTGCAGAATAAAAAAAAAAAAAAATCAGAATTACACCCCCCCCCCCCCCCGGCTCCACCGCTCCTACAAGGTTAGAGTGGTGTATTATTTCCATTATCTGTGCCCCTCTCTGATGTTAATGTGCTGGTCGGAGCGGAGGGAATATTTCTTCAGTTTCGGGTGCCCATCCATCTCCGCTCACATGTTCTTCTGCCTTGGCTCAAGTCTCGGCCTGCTTATCTCCTTGCCTTCCCTGGTGGAGTGATCTTCCTTCGCTCCCCACCCTATAGTAGCCGGGCCCAGAGAGTAAGACTTGAGAGGCTGTGAGGGGGGCGGCGACGGGCAGAGATTCACTGATTGCCGCCATTACTAGTAAAAAATGTGTCCCTCGATTTAGTTTAAAAAATCTGGTCACCTTACCCTACTAGTCTGCTAAATATACCATTAAAAGTGTTTTGTTATATCTATTCTATAAGTGCAAAAATGACCTGTTGGATCTGCCAGTAATGTTCTGAGCTGATAATTTCCTGTGTCTTCTGTCTTTGAGGGGTTATGGATATGAGAAGGGGAAGGAGGGGAGACGAGAGGCCTGTGTTCTTTGTAAACCATCAGAAATTAAGTAGGCAGGGCTGACACCACCTACTTAGGAATTCAGCTGTTTGTCACGTTAAAGAGGAAGATAGGAGCAAACTTAAAGGAGCTGTAAAGGAAAAAAATGTTTTCCCTAAATAGCTTCCTTTACCTTAGTGCAGTCCTCCTTCACTTACCTCATCCTTCGATTTTGCTTTTAAATCTCCTTATTACTTCTGAGAAATCCTCACTTCCTGTTCTTCTGTCTTTAACTCCACACAGTAATACGAGGCTTTCTCCCTGGTGTGGAGAAAGCCTCTTGAGGGGGGAGGGGGCAAGCAGGCAAGTCAGGACACTCTCTACTTTGCAGATAGAGAAAGGAGCTTGGTGTTAGTGGGCGTCCTGACACTCCTGCTCGCCCCCTCCCCCCTCAAGAGGCTTTCTCCACACCAGGGAGAAAGCCTCGTATTACTGTGTGTAGTTACAGACAGAAGAACAGGAAGTGAGGATTTCTCAGAAGAAATAAAGACATTTAAAAGCAAAATCGAAGGATGAGGTATGTGAAGGAGGACTAAGGTAAAGGAGGCTATTTGGGGAATTTTTTTTTACCTTTACAACCCCTTTAATCTGGCGCATCAACAGTTATTTTTCTCTACTTATAAAAACATCAAATTCACGAGATAAACAAAGAATAAATGAATAATAATATCTAGATATATCATGTGCAAATAGGCAAGTTTTTTTTTTTTTTTTTTTTTTTTTTTTGCCACTTCAGACTTCACCACAGCGAGAGACTTGCTCATGATTTTATTCATAATTCCGTCTCTACATCTGGTTTAGCATCATTTGTGGTGTATTTCTTATACAAGTTTTTATACTTGTTATTATTTTTATTTTAGATTTATTTATTTATTTATATTTATTTATTTATTTATTTTTTCCTCCGTTTGGGAGACTTTCTTTTGTATTAAGTACGGAATTTTAACAGGTTTTATCCGCGTGCCAAAGAGATACCCTGCACCCCTTCTCCCCCCTCCCCAACTAATTCCCCCCTCCCACCCTCCCCCCCTTCCCACACCCCACCCTTGACCATCCCACGACTCCACTATAAGAACTCATTCCCATTAATTGACAATGTGTTCCTATTCCTCTCTCAGGTTTTCTGCGAACCTCCAGGTCTTTTTAAATTCCAACCAGGGAGCCCATATATCCTTTTCCTCTACCTCATGTTTAAAACTTCCGTATTTTAATTTCTCTCTCCTATAAGTGTCCTCTACAGAGTCAATCCACTCCCACATTTGCGGGCTTTTCGCGTCTCTCCATTTAAGGGGGATCAATCTTTTCGCTGCGTTCAACAAATGAGGGGTCAGGGAGCCCTTATACTCCTTCTCTGGAACCTCCCCCCCATGAAAGAGAACTACCCATGGGTTATCTTCCACTTCTTTTTTTGTTATTACCTTTGTCAGGGCCAAGATTTTTTTCCAATAAGCTTTAATTTTCAGGCAGTCCCACCAAAGGTGTGCCATCGTTCCTCTTAACTCACAGCCTCTCCAGCATTTCTCTGACTCACCCCCTCTGATTTTGGCCATTTTATCTGGGGTAGCGTACCACCTCGTCAAACATTTGAAGTTCATCTCGGCAGTTCTTACATCTACTGCCGAGGTGTGAGTCATATTCAAGATTCTTCCTATGGTCGTTTTCCCCCTTGGAACCCCTAAGTCTGTTTCCCACTTTTGGATGTATTTTAGCGTGTCCAACTCTTCCGTTTTCTGCAAGTAATTATAGATTTTAGATATATTTCCTTTTGAGCTTTCGATGCTACACAGTTGTTCCAATATAGTGTACTCCTCTTGTGACCTCAAAGGGTGTGGTAGGCGTTTGACGAATGACACTAACTGCAAATATCTCCACTCGTCAAGCGCCCTAATTCCAGTCCTATATTTAATATCGTGAAGTGTCCTAATTTTACCATCTAGTGTTATATCTTTTAGCTGTGTTCTATTTGTGATCCAATTTCCTCCTACTTCTTTTGTCCCTGGGGTGAAATATTTGTTTTCTTTTAGATCTATAAAGGGTGAATTGAATTCTGTTTTTAATTGTTTGTGTAGTCTATCCCAGATCCTCCATGCATTGTGTGTAATTGTGTGTGTTGACGTGTGTAAAGATCTATATTGTGGTGGGTTCCAAATTAATCTCCCTAACTGTGCCCTCGCTAATGTGCATTCAATGTTTATCCATCTTTTGTCCTGGGACTCTTTAGCCCATTCTATAACCCGTGAGAGAACCGAAGCGTTATAATACAATCTGATGTCGGGTACAGCTAATCCTCCCTTTTTCTTGGCCCGTTTTAGGGTTTGAGCAGACACCCTGTGTTTTTTATTATTCCAGATATAGTTCATTATGAGAGAGTTAATTATTTTGATGAATGACGGTGGTAAGTAAATTGGGACCATTTGAAACTTATATAGAATTTTTGGGATGAGAACCATTTTTACCACATTTATCCTCCCGAACCACGAAATTGGTCTATTATATATGTTTTTAATTTCACTTTTTATTTCGTTGAGCAGGGGGATAAAATTTATTCTATATATTTTTTTGATGGTATTAGCCAGTTTTATTCCCAGGTATTTTATTTCTTTTTGCCATTTGAAATTATATTTCTTCCGCAGATATTGTTCTTCTTCTTTAAGAATGTTGATATTCAGGATCTCCGTCTTTTCTGTATTCATTTTGAAGTTTGATACCTCACCATATTGTTTTAAGGTAGCTATTAACTTCGGGAGGGTGACTCTTGGGCTACTTATATAGAATAGAATATCGTCTGCGAAGGCAGATAATTTGTGCTCATCTTCTCCAACTTCTATTCCATATATTTCTGAATTTTGTCGAACCATTGCAAGCAGGGGTTCCAATGATAAAACAAAAAGAAGGGGAGACAGGGGACAGCCCTGTCTGGTTCCATTTCGCATCTCAAAGGGTGCGGATAAAGATCCATTGATCTTGATCCTAGCACATGGGTGGAAATAGAGCGTTTTGATCCATTTGATCATCCTTGGGCCTATTCCTATAAATTCTAGTGTTTGTATCATGAACCCCCAGTCTACCCTGTCAAACGCTTTCTCAGCGTCTACTGACAGGAGTAGACCGGGGGTCCCTCTTTCTTTGATCTGCTCTATGAGAAGAAGTGCCCTAACTCCATTGTCCTTTCCCTCCCTACCAGGTATGAAACCAACCTGGTCCGGGTGGACAATGGCTGTCATTACCCCCTTCATTCGTTCGGCAAGAATTTTTGCATACAGTTTAGTATCTGCATTCAGGAGTGAGATAGGTCGGAACCCTGAACAATTCGTATTGTCCTTTCCCTCTTTTTTAATAACAGTGATCGTAGCTGTTAATGCCTCTCTACTCATCTCATAGTCTAGCCCCAACCCATTGAAATATTGACATAGTCTAGGGACTAAGATGGTACTAAACCTTTGTATGTAGGCAGACGTGAAGCCGTCTGGTCCAGGACTTTTCCCATTGGGAGCATTCCTTAAGACCTCCCTTATTTCCTGCTCGGTTATACTTTCCTCCATTCTTTCTATCTCATGCTCTTCTATCTTTGGTAGATTGGTTTGCTGTAATACTTCCCTGATCTTATCCTTTTTTTCGCCTGGGTCCCTGATCTTCTGTTGGACATCGTATAGTTTTTCATAATAGCTTCT
Source organism: Rana temporaria (assembly GCF_905171775.1). NCBI lineage: Eukaryota > Metazoa > Chordata > Amphibia > Anura > Ranidae > Rana > Rana temporaria. The sequence continues at coordinate 81,256,299 of NC_053493.1, read as the reverse complement.
AAAGGATTCTGCTATTTTATTTGTCGCATACACTAAGTCCCCATTCCCATTCCTAATTTTTTCGATAAAGTTCCTGGTTTTCTTTTTTCTTACCATTCTGGCCAAATTTTTACTAGGTTTATTTCCCCAGACGTATCTTTCTCTCTCTACCCTGTCTATGAAATTCTTGGTTTCTTGCCCGGCAAGGGCTTTGTATTCATCCCTTGTTATAGTTAACTTACGGAGTGTTTCCCTCTTGTGGCCCTGTAATTTATGTTCCTGTTCCAGCCTATATATCTCCTCTTTTAATGTTTTTAGTTTACTCATTCTTGTTTTATTTTTCTTTGCCCCCTCAGCAATAAAAATCCCTCTTATATACGCTTTGTGGGCGTCCCACAGGGTTGCTCCTGTGATTCCCTCCTTGTCATTCTCCTGGAAATACCATTCCAGTTCTTTCTGTACTCTCTCGACCACATCCTCGTCCCTCAACAGACCTTCATCCAATCTCCATTCAGGAGGGCTGCATTTTTGTATGGATGTACTTATTTTCATGGTTATAGGGGCGTGGTCTGATAGCGTTATGATCTCACAACTTGCTTCGACCACCCTCTCCAAAAGTCTATGATCTACGAGGATGTAGTCGATCCTCGAGTACGTCCCATGCACAGGGGAAAAAAACGTATAGTCTCTTGTCTTAGGGTTGAAGATTCGCCAGACATCCACCATTTGGTTTTGTATCATTTGTTTTTTCAGTATCTTAAGGTGCTCACCGTTATTCCCCTGAGCATGGGACGTACTGTCGAGGCTCGGACACATGCAAAAGTTAAAGTCCCCCATTAACACCACATGCCCCTTTTCAAAATCTTTTAATTTTCTGAGTATTTTACTAATATATTTAGCCGAGTTGACATTGGGTGCATATACATTTGCCAGAGTGTAGTCCTCCTCTCCTAGTTTTATTTTCAAGAACAAGAACCTCCCTTCCGGATCGTTCAATCTGTCCACCACTGTGTATCTAACTCCTCTTGCAAATCCTATAGCGACCCCCCGAGATCTCGATGAGACTGTGTCTCCATAATACCAGACGGGATAATCAGATGAATATAGCTTGATATTAGACTCTAAGGTAATATGGGTCTCTTGTAGGTAGACTATGTCTACTTTATACTGCGTAAGTTCGGCAAGAATTTTATATCTCTTAATATGGGAGTTTAATCCTTTTACATTATATGATAAGAACTTAATATCTGCCATTTATCTCTCTTTTTTTTTTTTTTTTTTTGCGTTTGAGAAGAATTCCTGTGGAGTCGTGCAGATGGTCCCCCTCCCGTTACCCCCCCTTCCCCCCCCCTCCCCAACCCCCCCCTCCCTCCCTCCCCCGCCCTGGCCCACTCTTGGCCTGCCCCCCAAATTCCCCTCCTCCTCTCCCCCCCCAACCCCCCCACCCCTCATCCCTCCCTCTCCCACCCTGGCCAAAACTTGACCTGGGAGCCGCTGGTAGAAGACTCCTCGCCCTCATCCTTGGCTCCTCATCTATGGTGGTGCTCTGGGCGCTCCCCTGTCTCCCCCCGCCCCCCCCCCACCCCGACCCTCAAACCCGGATCAAGCATAGCCCAACTAATCAAGCCAATCAGGAAGTTCAGGTATTGTTAAGTCCATTTTAGAGCAGAAATCATTCAGGTCCTCCGGGTACCTTAATCGTGCTGTTTTACCCCCCTTAATGCCTACAAGGCACGCCGGGAAGCCCCAATGGTACTTAATATTTTGTGCCCGCATAAGCTCCAAAAGGGGTTTCAAGTGTCTTCTCCTTGCCAGCGTTTCTTTCGACAGGTCGGAGAATATTTGTAACTCAGTGTCTCTATATCTCAGGGGGGGTTTTCCCCTAAGACTTCCCCAGATTTCTGCTTTATCGACATAATTCCTGAATCGCACGATCACGTCCCTTGGGCCGTATCTTTCTATCTGATGGGGATTCCCCACTCGGTGCACTCTCTCGATCTTGAGGGGCTTAGGTTCTACGGATCTCTCTAACAAAGGGTTAAAAATTGTGTTCATGGTATCTCTGAGATCTTCATCTTTTTCTTCTACCACCCCTCTAATTCTAAGATTCTGTCGCCGATTACGATTCTCCTGATCCTCAATCCTATATGCCGCCATTCTCTGGTTTTCAGTCAGGGCCTTTACTTGTTTTTTCAAGGAGTTTATCTCCTGGTCCTGCTCCTCTATTCTCCTTTCCGTCTCTACCACTCTGTCACAGAGCCCTCCAAGATCTGATCTCACCTTATTAATTTCTGTCTTAATGATATTTTCCATGACGATTTCCATCCTCAACAACATTGCATTCATCTCTGCCTTTGTAGGGGGAAGTGCATCTTGGGCTAGCTCCTCTGCATTATATTGCTCTTGCTCGCTTTCTAGTGTCGTTTCACCTCGGGAGCTCTCCACACTACCTGTTCCTGCACCCTTTTTTGTATCTGTCTTCTTTTTTTCATTTTTTTTTGCGAGACCAGGGCTTTTGAGGCTGCCTTCTTGAGTCATATATTGTTGAATGGAACTATTCCCTGAATTCTTCTTAGTTGGTTTTGTAGTACCCCCTCTCGTCGATCTATTCATTTTGTTGGAAGGTCTGATTCTCTTCCCCAGTTTGGAAATGGAGCTGAGATAAGGAGGCAAAGGGCCGAGCGACAGGCGAGAGCACTTCTCGCGGCCGGTCGGACCCGTATGTCTTCTCCCTTTCCCTTCCCCCTCTCCTCCTTCCCCCAACTGGTAGCCAGACCGTGGAGCTACCCTGCCTCACATACCCAGAGAGACGCCTATAACCAAGCCTCTGTTTAGGGTATGTGTCCCCCGCTACGGGTTGGGGTGGGGACACCTCCGCCTCGCTGGCCCACTGTAGTCAAGTAGCCTGTTTCCCTCTATTCCCCATCTCCCCCTCTAGATGCAGGGAGAAAAGGGACACAGAGCGGAGAATAAAGTCTCCTTGTGGTGTCAGCTCTGTAAGCCGTTCCAGGGCAATCCCGGGGGGGTTTACAATAGTTCACTATTGTCTTGCTCCATGAGGTCAACGAAGGGTCGGGGGCAAAAAATAAAGTGAGAAAATGAACCTGTGCGGTCCGATTTACAGGTCCCTGTGTAGCAAGTCCTGCTTATTTCACATATTTTTTTTTTTTTTTATAAATGTATCATGGGTCATGAGTCAAAGAGCTACGTAGAGCGAGATGGGCCCTTCTACTCTTCCATACAACATGCCTATCGAGACCTCCTTTTAAGCCTGAGACAGCAGTGAATAGAAATACAAATGTAAAGAGATTATAGATGGGGCAACCACTGGGACCACTTGATCAAATTGGCATTCAATGACCTGTGTAAGGAGCGAGAAGATTTGATCGATAGTCCGCTATACTGGTCCCTATAGCACAGACCCAGCAGTTTAACCAAGTATTACTCGAGCCCCCATCACAGATCGTGTAAAACATTTTCATAAGTAAAGGGACTTTGAGCGCTGCTATTTGAACATTTCTTGGCAGATGGATGGATTCTGTGATCAGTCCTGTCTATATACCTTACGAGGAAAGAGACAACACCCTCCCCTGATTCGATACATATCCGGGTCCGGGCTGGATGGGTCCGGGGGAGAAAAAAAGGGGGGGCCGCAGCCCGACCCGACTCGGCTCTTACGAGCGTCTCACCATTCCCTTTGGTCCTCTCTCCGGCAGCCGTTGAGCCGTACTAGCCTTATCGGGGGAACACCTGTAGGGAATCCCCGCTGACGCTCTGCTGCGGTGCTCCTCTCATTCATCCGGAGCCTTGCAGTGTATTCCTCCGGTTACCGAAAGGTCATTTTCGTCAGGTCGGGAGCGGGGCTGTAGAGTCTCCTGCGCGTTCCGCCGTACTAGCAGCCTCTCACGCTGTCTTCCAGCAAGCCGCTGATGGTTCCGTCGGAGGCTCAGCACAGCACACGCCGGGAGCAGGCATGGAGCAGTCCGGCACCTCCCCTCCTCGCTCACGTCACGTCCTCATCCCGCCACTTGACATGCCTGATCCTGTTCTGATGTGTAGTAGGAAGTAGTTTGAAGCAGAGGGTGCAGTGTTTCTATGCAAATAGGCAAGTAAAGTCTACCGTTATAAATAAATACATTTCCCCGGAAGACCTCTTTTATGATGCGTAGGACAGAGCCATTTGCTGATGTCATCGTGTACTGGAAGTGACCCAGAAATTGCTTGTTTGCCAGCTGGGGTGTATTTTCTTAATCCACAAATATTTAATTAGCACATGTAAGTGCAATATTCAGATTAAATAGGGCCCCTTTCACACTGGCGGACGGGTCAGTTTTTTCGGCGGACCTGAACAGGCGCTCCAACTAAATGGAGCATCGGATGTCAGCAGAGAGGGACCTGTCACACGTGCTCCCCTGCAAACTGGGGTACAGTGAAAATATCACTATATCCATATAGGTATTTTTTTCCTATATTTCCTGTTTGACCAATCACGGCTCGGGGGCTCAGTCCATGCCCCACTCTATGTAAGGCGGCTTACACGGTGGTTGTATGTAGTGTGATAAGATTGTGAGAACGTGAGCTAGATTAGGCAGGTTTGTTAGTGGTGTGCAGGCAGTTTAGTATATATATAAATATATTACACACAGTATAAGCCTTTAAATTTAGCACTTTTGATTTTTCATGTTCGTGTTCCATAGACTTTATAGTCATTGCTGATGCTCCAGTGTTTAGAACAGAGACAGGACAGAGGTGCTACATTATCCTAAGTACAACTTCTTAGGTAAAGCTTCCCCTGGTAGCCAAAGCTGTTCTCTGGTAGATTTAGTACTGTAAAATACTGGATATATCTGTACCAAATACTGTATGCTTTGTTTGTGCTGCACAATAACAGACCTATATAAAAGGATACTGTGCTTTATACAAACTAGGGGCTAGATTCAGTAAGGACATACGACGGCGTATCTCCAGATACGCCGTCGTATCTCTGATTTGCGGCGTTTATCTCTGATTTGCGGCGTCGTATCTATGTGCCTGATTCTTAGAGTTACGCATAGATTTGACTAAGATCCGACTGGCGTAAGTCTCTTACGCCATCGTATCTTAGTTGCAATTTTACACTGGCCGCTAGATGGCGCTTCCGTCGATTTACGCGAGGAATATGCTAATTAGGTAGATACGCCGATTCCCAAACGTACGTACACCCGGCGCATTTTTTACGTCGTTTACGTTAGGCTTTTTCGGCGTAAGGTCACCCCCTTCTATTAGGAGGCGTACGCAATGTTAAGTATGGCCGTCGTTCCCGCGTCGAAATTTAAAAAATTTACGTTGTTTGCGTAACTCGTCCGTGAATGGGGCTGGACGTAATTTACGTTCACGTTGAAACCAATGACGTCCTTGCGGCGTACTTTGGAGCAATGCACACTGGGAAATTCCACGGACGGCGCATGCGCTGTTCGGGAAAAACGTCAATCACGTCGGGTCACCAATAGTTAACATAAAACTCGCCCCCTCATCCTCATTTGAATTAGGTGCGCTTACTCCGGCCCCATTTACGAAACGCCGCCGTAACTTAGGAGGCAAGTGCTTTGTGAATACAGCACTTGCCTCTCTAACTTACGGCGGCGTAGCGTAAATACGATACGCTGTGCCGCCGTAAAAATGCGTGGCTCTACCTGAATCTAGCCCACGGTATCTAACTAAGGCCCTGCCTACACACTGAGTTACCACTACATAGAGATGTACCTACAGCATATGCTTGCCTTGCACTCCTATGCTAAACTGAAAACTCCTTGGACAAGAGTGAGGAGCAGTTGCTGTACTGCTTATACTACACTTTTCTACTGGCTTTTAATAAAGATAAGATGATTGGCTTACCACATTCTTCAAAAATAGGAATACTTTGGTGTGAGTTGCAGACACATTGGATGCACATGAAACCAGTTGAAAACCCTATGTCTGACATGTTGTGCCAACTAGAAAGGAAAGAATAGTATGATGTGTCACAATGAACCTAATACCCAGTCAAGACTGCAAGGCATTTCCTCCTTGGTAAACATAAGCAGCACTATTAATATCTCCTTTACCCATTTAGTTATTGAAGGTGACCTCATAGTATAAAGGTGACTTCAAGCTGTCAAGAATGGCAAGGTCAGGCCACAACTATGCCAATTTTTATTCTGACTGTAGTTCTGCTTTAGAAATGAGGGCTCCGGATACGCCGTCGTAACTCTGAGTGTGCGGGGTCGTATCTATGCGACTGATTCGTAGAATCAGTTGCGCATAGATTTGCATAAGATCTGACCGGCGTAAGTCTCTTACACCATTGTATCTTAGGCTGCATATTTACGCTGGCTGCTAGGTGGCGCTTCCGTAGATTTACGCGAGGAATATACAAATTAGGTAGATACGCCGATTCAGAAACGTACGTCCGCCCGGCGCATTTTTTTACGTCAATTACGTAAGGCTTTTTTCGGCGTAAAGTTACCCCTCATAAAGCAGGGGCAAGTCATGTTAAGTATGGACGTCGGAAACGACCGAACAGCGTCATATTTTACATCGTTTGCGTAAGTCGTTCGCGAATAGGGCTGTACATAAGTTACATTTACGTCGAAAGCATTGACAGTTTGCGGCATAATTTGGAGCATGCGCACTTGGAAACGTTCACGGACGGCGCATGCGCCGTTCGAAAACAGTGTCAATTACGTGGGGTCATGAGAATTTTACATAAAACACGCCCACTACTAGCCACATTTGAATTAGGCGGGCTTACGCCAACACATTTACACTACGCAGCCGTAACTTAGGGTGCAAGTTCTTTCTGAATACGGAACTGGCGCCCCAAGTTACGGCGGCGTAGTGTATCTGAGATACGCTACGCCCGCCGAAAGATACGTAAATGTATCTGAATCCGGGCCACTGAGTTTTGGGATTCCTGGGATGTCCCAGTATATAGTGAAAAGGAATGTACAGGCACCTGTAGTAATCGCTTAGAAAGCTACTCTTGTTGAAGATTGGTGCCATGCTAGGGTGACCACATTTCCAAACTACCATTCAGGGACACACTCCCTTCCCAAAAATCAGCTTGTGCTGTAATGAATCACAGCACAGTGATTGGACACAAGAGGCGGGATTTATGATTTCTCCAACACAAGCAGGGGGCGGGGATTGTGCTCCCCCAGGCATTCCCGGCCAGGACAAATACTGTCAGTGAGTAAAGCGGTGATGTGGTGGTCTATTTTGGGGGTTTAAGATTGGCCGGGGGTGGCTGTGTCAGTTTCATTCCGGGACACTGTATTGTCCTGGAATGAAGGTGCCCGGGACAGACCTGCAAAATGCGGGACTGTCCTGGGCAATCCAGGACACGTGGTCACCCTATGCAATGCATGATTGTATGTAACATCAGTGTTTAACCACTTGCCGCCCGCCAATGACATATTGATGTCAGCAAAGTGGTTGTAGAATCCTGACTGGATGCATCGCGGCGATCGTTGTTGCAGGGTGTCAGTCTGACACCCCGCAACACCGATCAAGGTAAAGAGTCTCTTTACCACGTGATCAGCCGTGTCCAACCACGGCTGATCACGATGTAAACAGGAAGAGCCGTTGATGGCTCTTCCTCACTCGCGTCTGACAGACACGAGTAGAGGAGAGCCGATCGGCGGCTCTCCTGACAGGGGTGGTTCGCGCTGATTGTTTATCAGCGCAGCCCCCCCTCGGATCTCCACACTGGACCACCAGGGAAGCCCACCCTGGACCACCAGGGAAGGGCAAACAAAAAAAAAGGGGGGCAAAAAAAAAAAAGTCTGAAAAAAAATGCATTAAAAAATAAAAAAGATGCCAATCAGTGCCCACAAATGGGCACTGGCTGGCAACATGGGTAAATCAGTGCCGCCCCACAGTGTCCATCAGTGCCACCCCACAGTGTCCATCAGTGCCACCCCACAGTGCCCATCCATGCCCAGTGCCCACCTATCAGTGCCCATCTGTGCCACCCATAAGTATCCATCAGTGCCACCCATAAGTGCCGCCCATGAGTGCCCATCTGTGCTGCCTATAAGTGCCCAGTGCCGCCCATGAGTGCCCGTCAGTGCCGCCCATGAGTGCCCATCAGTGCCACCCATGAGTGCCCATCAGTGCTGCCTATGTGTGCCCATCAGTGCTGCCTATGTGTGCCCATCAGTGCCGCATACCAGCACCGCCAATCAGTGCCACCTCATCTGTGCCCGTCAGTACTACCTCATCGATGTCCATCAGTGCCATCTCATCGTGCCCATCAGTGCCGCCATACCAGTGCCCGTAATTGAAAGAGAAAACTTACTTATTTACAAAAAAATTAACAGAAAAAAATAAAAACGTAATTTTTTTTCAAAATGTTCAGTATTTTTTTAGTTGTTGCGCAAAAAATAAAAACCGCAGAGGTGATCAAATACCACCAAAAGAAAGCTCTATTTGTGGGGAAAAAAAGATGCCAATTTTGTTTGGGAGCCACGTTGCACGACCGCGCAATTGTCTGTTAAAGCGACGCAGTCCCGAACTGTAAAAACCCCTTGGGTCTTTAGGCAGCATTTTGGTCCGGGGCTTAAGTGGTAATGATGTACGGAATGAGGCAACAAATACACATAATTGTAGAAATACAACAGTTCTAGCTGTAGTAAACTATATAGAGAGTTTATATGTTAAACATAATCTTTCAAATGAGCTGACTGCTCTGCCTTCCTCTTACATATGATGTCTGCCCACCCACGTGTGTCACCTCTGCTGATAATGACAAAGCATTCTTCATCGCACTCTCTCTACTTTCTGAGGTCACCATTTGCTCTGTCGCTTGCAGTGTCCCTGCGGCTTCTTTCTCTGCAGATGTAATATAACAGGTGTGAGTGCCAAAGTTTTGCTCACACGTGCTTACATGACTTTTTCTCCTGTCTTTCTTAGATGCCTTTCATTCTTTTCAGCTTCCTTTCACTGTTACAATCTCATAGGAGACACCACTCCACCAGTGGAAGGAAGCTGAAAAGAATGAAAGAGATCCTAAAGAAAGATCTTTAGCCATTGCTTGTAGAATTTATCCATAAACAGGTACATTATCATTTATATAGAGCTCAAGTAGATCCTTAGGGCCAGATTCACATAGAATCGCGGCGGCGTAACGTATCATAGATACGTTACACCGCCGCAAGTTTTCAGCGCAAGTGCCTGATTCACCAAGCACTTGCGTGAAAACTTCCGCCGGCGGCCTCCGGCGTAAGCCCGCGTAATTTAAAGGGGCGTGTGCCATTTAAATTAGGCGCGCTCCCGCGCCGGACCTACTGTGCACGCTCCTTTTGAATTTCCCGCCGTGCTTTGCGCGAAGTGACGTCATTTTTTCGAACGGCGACGTGCGTAGCGTACTTCCGTATTCCCGGACATCTTACGCAAGAAGCAAACATTTTTAAATTTCGACGCAGGAACGACGGCCATACTTTATACAGCACATACGAGTGCTGTGTAAAGTTAGGGCACCTAAAACGACGACTAACTTTGCGACGGGAAACTAGACTAGCAGCGACGTAGCGAACGCGAAAAACCGTCGTGGATCGCCGTAACTCCTAATTTGCATACCCGACGCTGGTTTACGACGCAAACTCCCCCCAGCGGCGGCCGCGGTATTGCATCCTAAGATCCGACAGTGTAAAACAATTACACCTGTCGGATCTTAGGGCTAACTATGTGTAACTAATTCTATGAATCAGTCGCATAGTTAGGAAGACCCTAAAACAGAGATACGACGGCGTATCAGGAGATACGCCGTCGTATCTCTTTAGTGAATCTGGGCCTTAGTTAGCCTGTTATAGTAAAATGCCTGTCAAACTTGATTCTTCGTCAGGTTGATTTTAGCAAGGTTTTACCAGGCGACTCATCGTGGTGCATTTACGGCAAATAGACTGTGCACTTCAATGCCGCATACACACAATCGGACATTCCGACAACAAAACTGTGGATTTTTTGCCGACGGATGTTGGCTCAAACTTATCTTGCATATACACGGTCACACAAATTCAGAACGCGCTGACGTACAACATGTACGACGAGACGAGAAAAATTAAGTTCAATTGGCAGTGCGGCTCTTCTGCTTGATTCTGAGAATTCGTGGATTTTTGTGCGTCGGAATTGGCTACACACGATCGGAATTTCCCACAAGAACCTTTGTTGTCGGAAAAATTGAGAACCAGCTCTCAAACATTTGTTGTCGGAAATTCCGACAGCAAATGTCCCACGATCGGATTTTCCGACAACAAGCTCCCGTCGAACATGTTGTCGGAAATTCTGACCGTGCAGCAAGTGCAGCTTAGAAAACGAGGGGAAGCTCTGCTGATTTTCATCATCCAATCGTGTATTTTGTTTTTTGTTGCATGTGATTGGGTATTCTTTGCAAAGTGAAGCTTCTTCTCATTTACTAAGCTCAGGAGCAATAGCACTTGCAAAGTGCAGTCTATTTGCTTTAAAACCCCGATCCATCCACTAGAGTTCTAGTGTGCCTGTCTTTGTTCTGGACCCCTGTTCAGCTTGTAGGTAGGTGTGTATATGTGCTGTAACGGTCACCACCGTTTACGACCTTCCATCCACTACGACAGCTCATCCGACACACAGACAAACCAGCAGGCCTCCCATTTCCCAGAATTACGAGACTTGCTCCCTGTTCTCTGGTTTCAAATGAAGACAATTTTAATGGTTTCTTCTCAGTCTTATATACAGTACAACCATGTGACAGTATTCAAAGGGACAATGAGATCTCCAACCCCCTAATCACACACTAAGGCTAATTACTAACCATTCTAGACAGGTCGGCGCCGGCCTATAATTATCATGTCTAATCACTGCACATTCCTTTATTAACAGCATAACAAACTTAAAACCCCATCACACACTGAGTTCCCTAGGCAGACGTTCCGTCTCCGCATACAGCTTGACACCTATTCACACCTCTGAGCATCACTAGGCTTTAGACAGTGTTATCACACATAAACAGTATTTAGCATGCATAATTAGAGTTCTGGGAGCAGACCTGGGTTAACACCTTTACACAAGGCAATGGAATGTCTTCCAGGCCCTGACTCAATTAGCATGTCACTAGTCAGGGCTAATCATAGAATGAGTCACTATTGACTGGTTGGGCCAACATCTTGCAGTATCTCAAAATCCTGCAATACGAACTATCAGTGATGTCCTATCTCATGTAATACATGAATTATGATTCACTTGCCACCCCATGCCCAAAAGACACAGGGTGGACTCAGACCCAAGAGTTATCAGTGACGCTGACACAGGAGTATCCCCCATCCTCACAAAGTCTCTGGGTGTCCCGGGTCATTCCGTTACATGTGCGCTAGCCTGTTTTGCTTTATTGCATCAGTTTCTTGGCTATTTTTACTTTTGGCATCACTTTACCATTGCTTTGAGGATATCCTGGTAATGGGATTTGGTGCTGAAAATCCCATATCTTATTGAGCTGCTTAAACTTATCCAGGGTAAACTTAGCAGCGTTATCAGAGAATATTAGAGTGGAATTAAACCTAAAAAAAAGGGTGTGCCTGTCAGATAAGCCCAAGATTCAGGCTGGGTTCACACTGATACTATACTACAGTCATACTACATTCATCCTACTTTGCTCTGCAACATCAGTCCCACATTGGTCCTACATCCATCCAACTTGAATGAACAGGATACTACTTTGATCCAACTTTGTGATAGTCTGACTTGTCCTTTGACCAATCAAAACAATCCCAGTGAGATAAATTTCTTTTACTGCTGCTGTAATCACATGTCGGATGTCAAAAGTCGGATGGTAAGGACAAGGATCCTACATTGATCCGACTTCAATGATATTCAATGGGCTGAAGTATGATCAAAGTTGGACCAAAGTAGTATAGGGAGCATATTCAAAGTCGGACCGACTTCTGTCAGATCAGTTAAGACAGCTCTCATAGGGATACATTGACTTTCACACTTCATGAGTAGGGTCACTGCTACGTCACTGGGGAAGTCCAGGAAGAGGGAAGCTGGGGCTTACCCAGTGACGTAGCAGAGGGTACGTCAGAGGGTGCGGGGTCACGTGACGGGTGGCCCTGCCTCCTCTATATAAGTAATGTCACAGCTTCAGTGCGTCATTCGCTGGGCTGTGTCCAGCGGTGAGAGGAGGTCGGGGATGCTGCGCTCCGGATGAATGGATCTTCTCATCGCTGGAGCAGAGATCACCCGTCGCTGGATCTTCTTATCGCTGGAGATCACCCGCAGACGTCGCAGGATCAGGACAACGTTGAAGCAGGAAGCCGGGAACAAGTGGATTATCACCGCTGGAGTTTTTTTTTGTTTTTTTTTATTAATAAAGGACTTTATTCTACGTTGTGTGTGTGTGTGTGTGTGTGTTTTTTTACAAGACTTTACACTTCCTTCGTGAAATGGTAGCATTTTACACAGGGGGGGGGGTCAGGATCTGGGGGTCCCCTTTGTTAAAGGGGTCTTCCAGATTCTGATAAGCCTCCCACCCGCATACCCCCACAACCACCGGGCAAGGGTTGTGGGGGTGAGACCCTTGTCCCCATCAACATAGGGACATCCTCCCCATGTTGAGGGCATGTGGCCTGGTGCGGTTCAGGAGAGGGGGGGGGCGCACTCTGTCCCCCCCTCTTTTCTGCGGCCGGCCAGGTCAACGTGCTCGGATAACGGGTCTGGTTATGGATATTTAGGGGGAACCGCACGTAATTTTTGTTTTAAATTGACAGCGGGGTTCCCCTTAATATCCATACCAGACCTAAAGGGTCTGGTTATTGAATTTGCGGGGACCTCCGCGCATTTTTTTTTTTCTAAAAGTCCGTGTCCAATTGACTACAATGGGGTTCGGGTTCCCAAACTTTTTTTTTTAAGTTCGGGTTCGGACCCGAACCCGAACATCCAGGTGTCCGCTCAACTCTAGTCATGAGACATGAGCTCCCAATGTCGGAGCATTTGTCGTAGCAGTGTGAACCCGGCCTAAGTCATGAAAGGAAGGTTCAGGAGATGCAAACACCTTTGGTTTACTGCTCTTCTTAGCTACAGCTGTTTTTTCTATATATATATATATATATATATATATATATATATATATATATTTAGATGACAGTTTATTAAATACTTCAGGAAACATTTTATGGCTCCTTTGTCTGTAATACAAAGTTTTAGGATGCAATTATGTCTATATCGTTAATTTAAAAAGCGCCAGTCCTTTTTTTGGGGGAATAAATTATGGGGGGGGGACCTCAGCAGACCTAATGCTGCCCTGTGAAGATTCAACTTAATTCATTCCCCTGATTCACTTGAGTTTAAAATGGCCATTCTTCACTTTTTAAATGTGTATCTATCCTCTTCAAAGATGTAAAGGCACCCTTAGAATAATAGGATTTACCGCCGATAGATGTTTACAGTGTAGGCTGTTTGCCTATACTTAGCCATCCTTGTTTTATTTATAACACAAGTGGCGATTTATGGATTATGCTCCAAGAAGAAAAAACTTCCTTGGAACTTGCCGAAAGTATAAAAGAAGATGGTTTCCATGGCTACCATGAATGGTCACAATAGGCACCTTCCTGTGAATCATTAAGTTACCCGGGAGATGCACATATGACGTGTTAGCCAGAGGTGGACTTACTGAAAAATAAAAATACATGGAAAATGTCTAAAGAAGAATCAAACATCCAGGGCCCATTCACACACATGCACTTTTAATATGAGTGTTACGGTATATTGCACATTAATGCATGTGCAGATGTTTGCCAGTTTTTATGGTGCTAGTTTACATCTGTGTGGTGCATTGAATAAAAAAAGTTTGTTGTCTGTTTTTTATTTGTCATCGTGTGATATGTGGGCTTTTGGTAGGAATGACAATGCACATCAGTGCATGACAACCCCCCCTGCCCTAAGCAATTTTATGACCAACCTTAAAGAGTAACTCCACTTATGTTGAGAAAAAACATTCCCCTCTGGGTGATCCATGTATATTATAAAGATTTTAACAAACTTTGTTGCAGATTCCTTTTGTTATTCTGAAGAATACCTGTGTTTGCCTGTCTCCATGTGGAAAGTGTATCTAATGGGAGTGGTTTCATAATTATCAACCAGCTGCTGCCCCTGAAAATCTCTAATGAGTAAAATTGCAAGGCCTGCATCCCTTTAGACATGATTTCCTATTGATAGTATCTCACCAAAAATAAAATTTTTGTTGCAGGGGATGCCTAAAATCGGACTCGTATCTTATTGCAGACTTCTCACAAGCCACGCTCCGGTGGTCCTTTCCCCTGTTTGGCTGGCTGCTGAGAGAGGGGAAGATTGCCCCCACTTAGCTCCATAGCATTGACTGGCGGAAGCGACATCAAACGACAATTCCCAATGCTCTTAAAAAATTTTTTTTTATTATTACATTTTTTTCTTTTTTATTGTATTTTAGTGTAAATATGAGATCTGAGGTATTTTTGATCCCATATTTAAGAGGTCCTGTCATGCTTTTTTTTCTATTACAAGGGTTGTTTACATTCCTTGTAATAGGAATAAAAGTGACCCAAACATTTTTTTTTTTTTAGAAGGACAGCGTCAAAATAAAAATAAAAAGTAAAATAAATAAGAAAAAAATCAAAAAAATTTATAGCGCCCCATCCCTCCAAGCTTGTGCGCAGAAGTGAACGCATACATGAGTAGCTCCTGCATATGAAAACGGTGTTCAAACGACACATGGAGAGAAATAATTTTACCCCTAGACATCCTCTGTAACTCAAAGCTGGTAACCTGTAGAATTTTTTAAACGTCGCCTATGGAGATTTGTAATGGTAAAAGTTTGTCGCTATTCCACGAGCGGGTGCAATTTTGAAGCGTGAAATGTTGGGTATCATCAATTTACTCGGCGTAACATTATCTTTCACAATAAAAAATAAATAAATTGGGCTGACTTTACTGTGGTCTCAAAGCCACGCGATCATGAGCGACCGTCGTATGATGGCCTTCCATAACTAGCCAGCTGCGCTGTACCTGTCATTTGACTATAGCATGGTCGGCAAATGGTTATATTTAAGAAAGGCTAGAGAGGCACTGCTATTAGATTTAACAACATTGTGTAATTACTAAAAAAAAAAACTTCTTGTCCCGGATTCAAAAAGCCCGGCGTTACTTGTGCGGGCGTAGCGTAACTCAGATACACTACGCTGCCGTAACCTAGTGAGGCAGGTTCTGTATTCAGAAAGAACCCTAAGTTACGGCGGCGTAGCGTATGAGGGCCGGCGCAAGCCCGCCTAATTCAAAATAAGAAGATGTGGGTGTGTTTTATGTTAATTCAGTGTGACCCCACGTAAATGACATTTTTAACGAACGTCGCATGCACCGTCCGTGGACGTATCCCAGTGCGCATGCTCCAAATTACGCCGCAAAGCCTCGTTGGTTTCGACGTGAACATAACTTACGCAAAGCCCTACGTCGTACGTACGTTTCTGAATCGGCGTATCTACCTAATTTGCATATTCTACAAGTAAATCTCCGGAAGCGCCACCTAGCGGCCAGCGTAAATATGCAACTAAGATACGACGGCGTAAGAGACTTACGTCAGTCGTACCTTAGCCAAATTTCAGCGTATCTTGCTTTCTGAATACAGAAAGAAGATACGCCGGCGCATGCTAGAATTTACGCGGCGTATCAATAGATACGCCAACGTAAATTGTTTCTGAATCCGGGCTCTTATTTTGAAGACTTCAAGTCTTCTTATACTGGAATGTCTACACATACATATTTGTGATTATAATGGCCATATTAATCCAAAATGCAATCTTTAACGAGGGTCAATTTGGAAAAAAAATATAATGCTGGCCTTAAGCACCAAAAAGAAAAAGGGAACACAAAAGTTTGAGCAGGTGCATAGGACAGACAAGCCGTAGAATGACACCCTGCTTGGAGTGGCACACGTGCACTGTGTTTATTCAAGTCTCGTTTATCTTTGCCTACAAGGAAATGTGCCGACTGGAATGTGGCCAGCCATCCTTAGCTGTTTGTGTTGGCCAAGCACAGAAAAAAAAAATTCAATGGCGTGCAAGAATTGTACATGTACAGTGCCTTGAAAAAGTATTTATACCCCTTGAAATTTTCCACATTTTGCCATGTTGCAGCCAAAAACCTAAATGTATTTTATGTGATAGACCAACACAAAGTGGCACATAACTGTAAAGTGGAAAATTATATATGGTTTTCCAAATTTTTTACCAATAAATATCTGAAAAGTGTGACGTGCATTTGTATTCAGCCCCCTAACTAAAATCTAGTGGAACCAATTGCCTCCAGGAGTGACGTAATTAGTAAATAGAGTCCATCTGTGTGTAATTTAATCTCAGTATAAA
Organism: Rana temporaria; assembly: GCF_905171775.1. NCBI lineage: Eukaryota > Metazoa > Chordata > Amphibia > Anura > Ranidae > Rana > Rana temporaria. Next base: position 81,239,938 of record NC_053493.1, on the reverse strand, counting down.
TACAACTGTTATGTGAAGACCTTGTTAGGCTCTGTTTCCACTAGTGAAACCCCAAAGTTGCCCGATTTACAGTGCGACTTTGCAATGCGTTTTTTTAATGCAATGTAATGCGACTGATATAGTGTGTGGATTGCGCTACCCTGATGGTTGACCTGCATCCACCTAATCCTGTGCAACGGTTACAATTATTAACCCCTGTGCATAACACCTATAAGTAACAATCCTTCAAACATATATGTGTATCTAAATGTGTTCTTATACAAATGTTCTCAGAACAGTGTGGAAACACACTCATAGAGCGCGAAAGAACATGCATTGCCCTATATCAAAATTTCAGACAATTTCTTATCACTCAGACAGAAAATTTCTTATCACTAAGACAAACGATTTATATGGTGACAAAAAATATATATACACCGTATATACATAAAAAATAAAGAATATATATATGAAAAAAAAAATTGAATGCTCGAGAATTTCTACATAAATCCTCTTCCACTTTAAGAGTCCCAGTGTGATGACCAAGTGTTCTATGATGTAATGCGACTGGTGAGAACCATGGGAGAACAAGTCACACCGAAGTCGGAACAAAGTAGTACAAAAAACTTTTTTGGAGTCGCTACGACTTGAGTCACAACAATTACAATGGGGACCATTGAAATACATGGATTTTGAATTGTCATGCGACTTCACATGTGTAAAGTCGCACAACAACTCGCAGCAGTGGAAACAGAGCCTTATGCCGCGTACAGACGGTCGTTTTTCGGCATGAAAAAAAAATGAAATTTTTCAGCATGTCCAAAAAACTATGTTTTTCCAACTTCATCATTAAAAACGATGTTGCCCACACACCATCGTTTTAGAAAAATGATGGACAAAGCGCGGTGACGTACAACACGTATGACGGCACTCTGAAGGGGAAGTTCTATTCGCCTTTTGGCTGCTTTTAGGTGATTCCGTGTTAGTAAAAGACAATTCGCGCTTTTTTGTCTGTTACAGCGTGATGAATGTGCTTACTCCATTATGAATGGTAGTTTTACCAGAACGAGTGCTCGCGTCTCATAACTCGCCTCTGGGCATGCGCGGGTTTAAAACCTCATTTTAGCCCACACACGATAATTTTTTACAACGCGAAAAACTAAATTTTTTCAGAAGCTGAAAAACGATGTGAAGCCCACACACGATGATTTTAAATGACGTTTTTAAAAATGCCATTTTTTTTCATGCCGAAAACGACCGCGTGTATGCGGCATGAGAGAACCTTAGTAAACAAACCGCATCATAAAGGCCAAGGAACACACCAGACAGGTCAGGTATAACGTTGTGGAGAAGTATAAAGCAGGGTTAGGTTATGAAAAAAAGTGTCGAAAGCTTTGAACATCTCACGGAGCACTGTTCAATGAAAATAGAAAAATGGAGTATGGCACAACTGCAAACCTACCAAGACATGGCCGTCCACCTAAACTGACAGGCCCGGCATAATTAAAGTGGGAGTTCACCCAAAAATCAACTTTCTGCAGTTAGATCCAGCATACTGCTGACATCTGCAGTATGCTGGTCTTTTTTTTTTGGTACTTATCGTTAAAGCAGTAATTCTTCTATGCCTCCGAGCGGAGATTACTTCCTGGTATAGGCATTCCCTTCAAGACAAGCAAGTTGATTGACAGCCTTCGATAGCGCGTCACGGCTTCCGAAGATACACGAGTGACGCTCAGCAATTTACGGCGCCTGCGCAGTCAACTCAACACGGCAGGCGCAGGCGCCGTAAACAGCCAAGTGTCATCTCGGCTGTTTTCGGAAGCCGTGACGCGCTATCGAAGGCCGTCAATCAACTTGCTTGCCTTCGGGAACGCCCATTCCCCGAAGGATTCCCCGCTCTGAGCCATAGAAAAAATACTGCTATAACGATAAGTACCAAAATAAAATAAAAAAGACCAGCATACTGCAGATGTCAGCAGTATGCTGGATCTAACTGCAGAAACTTGATTTTTGGGTGAACTCCCGCTTTAATTGAGATAATTAATCAGAGAAGCAGCCAAGAGGCCCATGGTAACTCTGGAGGAGCTGCAGAGATCCACATCTCAGGTGGGAGAATCTGTCCACAGGACAACTATTATGCCGCGTACAGACGGTCATTTTTTGTGATGAAATAAAATGACATTTTTAAAAATGTCATTTAAAATGATCGTGTGTGGGCAAAATGTCATTTTATGTCTTCTGAAAAATGACAAAAAAAAAATTCGAACATGCTCGAATTTTTTATGTCATTTTTTAAAATGTCATTTTTTGTGTCATAAAAAATGATCGTGTGTGGGCAAAAATGACGTTTTAAACCCGCACATGACCAGAAGCAAGTTTTGAGACGGGAGGTAAAACTACCATTCATAATGGAGTAAGCACATTCATCACGCTGTAACAGACAAAAAAGCACGAAACGTCTTTTACTAACAAGTAACCAGCTAAAAGCAGCCTCAAGGCGAATAGAACTTCCCCTTTAGAGTGCCGTCACTTTGTTCATCATTTTTCAAAATGGTGTGTATGCTACATCGTTTTTGAAAATGAAGTTTCAAAAATGTTGTTTTTTTTCATCACTTCAAACTTCATTTTTTTTCCATCGCAAAAAATGACCGTCTGTATGCGGCATTAGGCTGGATTCACACCTATGCTTTTTTAGTGCTTTTTACATTTTGCAGATGTGCACTGCCAGTCCATTTAACATGGTTTCCTATGAAACACGTTCTATAGAGCAAATCTGCAAAAAGCACTAAAAATGCATAGGTGTGAATCCAGCCTTATGCCGCGTACAGACGGTCGTTTTATGCGATGTAAAAAAACGATGTTTTCTGTGAAGTAAAAAACGACGTTTTTGAAACTTCAATTTTCAAAAACGTCGTTGCCTACACACCATCGTTTTTTCACAATGCTCTAGCAAAGCGAGGTTACGTTCACCACGTTTTTTCCATTGAAGCTCGCTTCATAACTAGCTTCTGGGCATGCGCGGGTTCAAAAACGTTGTTTTAAACGTCGTTTTTTGCTACACACGGTCAATTTCTGTGACACAAAAAACGTCGTTTTGAAAAACGACACATAAAATGAAAGCATGCTTCAATTTTTTTTTGTCGTTTTTTACAAGACATAAAGCGACGTTTTCCCCCACACACGGTCAATGAAATTGACGTTTTTAAAAACGTTGTTTTTTTACATCGCATAAAACGACCGTCTGTACGCGGCATTAGTCCTGCACTCCACAAATCTGGCCTTTTATGGAAGAGTGGCAAGAAGAAACCCAATGTTGAAATAAAGCCATAAGAATTCTCGTTTGCAGTTTGTGAGAAGTCATGTGGGAGAAACAGCAAACATGTGGAAGAAGGTGCTCTGGTCAGATGAGACCAAAATTTTACATTTTGGCCTAAAAGCAAAACTTTTTTTTTATGATGGAAAACGCACAGTTCACATCACCTTGTAGCATCATGTTGTAGGGATGCTTTTCATCAGCAGATACAGGGAAGCTGGTCATAGTTGGTGGGAAGATAGATGGAGCCAAATACAGGGCAATCTTAAAAGAAAACCTGTTAGAGTCTGCAAAAGACTTGAGGCCCCGTACACACGTCCGAGGAACTCGACGGGCAAAACTCATCAGCATGCGTCGACTTGATTCTGAGCATGCGTGGGTTTTTAACTGATGCTTTTGCATACTAACGATCGGTTTTGACCTATCGGTTACCAGTCCATAGGTTAAATTTTAAAGCAAGTTCTCATTTTTTTAACCTAAGGTTAAATAACCTATGGGGCCTACACACGATCGGTTTGGACTGATGAAAACGGTCTTTCAGACCGTTCTCCTCTGGCTATCCTATCGTGTGTACGAGGCCTAAGTCATGATTTCAAACATACTGAAAAATAGATGAAATCTGACGTTTAGGTATTGCAATTTTTACATTGTTACATTGATCAAACCTGGATCAATGTAATTATGTATGTGCCATATCTGTAGGATCCCAGTGAAGATGTAAATCTTTGAGGTAGGTACCGTTACTACGATGATTGCCGATAGCTTCCGGCTTTCTTTTTTTCCAAAAATCTTTTATTATTTTTTTTTTACAAAACAGTACAATAAATACAACATAAAATCAATATACAGACTAACATATATGGTCTCTATATGTACCCCTTACACTAAACGAGTATAAAAGCTGGATCATCTTCTGCCACTACTACGTACTACTCCTGGATTTCTCCATCCCATTCCACCCCCGAGCCGATCTTTCCCTATCTATTCTCTATGGGAGATACCCAGGGATAGGGCTACCCTACCTATAGTGGGTGGAGGGGGGGAAGAACATAGAAAGAGAGAGAGAGAGGAGAGAGAGAGATAAAGAGAGAGCGAAGGAAGAGGAAGAAAAAAAAAAAGAAATTATATACAAATCTATATAAAATATAGGGATTAATTCCCCTACTTGTGCATTAACTTCAATGTGCAAAATAACACACAAAAAAATAAAAAAAAAATAAAAAAAAATAAAAAAATTATATTTTCCTATATAATAAGAGGGGAAATCAAAAATCAAAAAACATATACACAATTTCCCCATTTTGACAAAAAAAGAAAAAAAACAAAAAGGGCAAAAACTACCCAATAAGAAGGAGAATACGACTAAAGACAATTTCTCCTATATTGTGGAATAAAAAAAAAAAAATTAAAGAAAAGAGGGGGAGAGAAAAAAAAAAACAATAAATCAAATCTGTGTCAAATATAGGGAATAATTCCCTAGTTGTGCATTTTACAAAAAAAAGGGAGAGAATCTCCAACGTGAAAAAGGGAGAGACAAAAAAAAAACACGACACTTTCCCCTGTGTTGTGAAGAAAGAAGAAACACTAAGTAACACTCTATCTAGAAAAAAAAATATAGGGGTTAATTCCCCTTGTTGTGTATTTACTTAAGTGTACAAAAATAAAAAGGACAGAAGACAACCCAAAAACAACATAATCAGAAGGGGAATAAAACAATTACCCCTATATTGTGAAAAGAAAAAGGAGAAAAGAAGCGGAAAGAACATTCTATTATTGGGACTGTGATTTCCCCTTATTGTGAACTTTACCCACATTTTGAAATATAAACCCCCACCATCAAAAAAAAAAAAAACACAAATACTCTAGAAGGAGTCCCAACTAGCGGTCTCCTCTATTCCCCTCCACTCTCTCCCCCCCTCTCCCCCCTCCCGCCCCCTAGCCCTGAAGTCCCTCCATCCCCTCCAAATCATTTCATATCTTGGCCCAGACTCTACCTGAAAGGACCACAGCTCCTCCATCACTTTCATTTTATCAATTTCTTGGAGCCATTCCCCTATCGAAGGTACTCTTTTTTCCCTCCAGTTCCTAGGTATTAGTGCCTTGGCTCCATTCAATAGGAACGGGACCAAGGAACCTCTATACTTTTTCCTGGACATACTCGTAGTGTGAAACAGACATTCCCATGGATCATATCTTATCTCGTATCCACTAATTTTTTTAATCAGTCCTAGTATCTCCCGCCAGTATACCTGTATGAGGGGGCATTGCCACCATATGTGGGCATGAGTACCCTCCATCCCGCACTCTCTCCAGCATAGGGGGGAGGCCTCACTATTCATTCTATGCAATTTAATTGGCACGTAGTACCATTTAGTAAGTAACTTATAGTTAGTTTCTTTTACTTTTGCATCCATCGATGTAGCCTGGACGTATTCTAATACCTGTCTCTTCTTCTTATTAGATATGGTTTGATTAAGCTCTATTTCCCAACTTTCTATTATTTTCAATTTTCCTAGCTCTATCTTTGTTGTCAACATCTTATAGAAGCTTGATATTCCCCACTTCCCAAGTTCTCCTTGGGTCATATATTTTTCCCATTGATTTAGTTCATTCATAGCTCGCAGGGGCTTCGACAGAGTGCCAACAAAATGTTGGACTTGTCTGTATCTCCACCTGTCTCCTGGATACAGTCCATATTTCTCTTGGAGTTCTCCCACCGAACATAGTTCATTTCCTTTTATTATATCCTTCAATCTTAGAGTGTCTGAGGTTGCCCACCTCAGGTACATCACCCCCTCCTTGCCCAGCGGGAAGAAGTCCGTACCAGTAAGTGGCAGCAGCGGGCTATTATAGGGCAATTTATTTTTCTTACAAACCTTATCCCATATTCTAAAAGTTTCTTTTGTTATTACAGGAATGTCCAGGGGTAGTCCTCTATATTGCCTCGGTACCCATATTATATTTCCCAGCTCTTTTTTACTTAAACTTTCTTCAACTTCTACCCACTTTTTGTTACTCCCACCCTCACCCTGCAACCCAGTCTGTAATCCTCCTCAATACCGCCGCCTCATAGTACCTTCTGAAGTCCGGCATCTGTATTCCTCCTTCCTCTTTAGATCTAATCAGGGTCTCCACTGCTATACGCGGCTTTTTCCCCCTCCATATGAAACCTCCTATTAACTTTTCCAAGATTTTAAAATATATTTCTGGAATTTTTATCGGAAGTGTTTGAAAAATATAAAGAACTTTAGGCAAAATCATCATTTTTATAGTATTAACCCTTCCCCACCATGATACTCTATCTATACTATATCCTTTTAAATTTGATTTTACTTTGTTCAATAATAGTATATAATTGTCTTCATAGAAGTATTTTTCCATGCTGGACAGGTATATACCTAGATATTTCATCCTCCTCTGCTTCCATTTAAATGGATAGAGCACCTCAAGTTCCCTACGGTCCTGTGGACTTAATGATATACTTAGTATCTCCGTTTTGTCTTTATTAATTTTGAGATTTGAAATCTCACCGTACTGTTCATATTCCGACATTATTTTAGGCAGTGTCTCCCTGGGGTTAGATACGAATAGCATCATGTCATCCGCGAAGGCGGATATCTTATGCTCCCTTCTCTCCAGTTTTATCCCTTCTATTTCCTGATTCATCCGTATTGTTTCCAATAAAGGGTCCAATGATAGGACGAATAGGAGAGGCGAAAGCGGACATCCTTGCCGGGTCCCATTACAAAGTGAAAAGCTGTCTGAAAGGGTGCCATTCACCCTCACCTGAGCCGAGGGATCCGAATACAAAGCCCCTATCCACCTGAGCATACTTGGACCAAATCCTATATGGGATAAGTTTGCTAGCATAAATTCCCATTCCAGCCTGTCAAACGCCTTTTCGGCATCTAAAGACAGGAATACTACTGGTTCTTTGTTCTTTTTAGCTTTCTGCAACAGAAATATTACTCTTAGAATGTTTTCTCTCGTTTCTCTCCCGGGTACAAACCCTGCTTGGTCATTATCTATCAAGCCTGTTAAGAGCGGCCTTATTCTCTCAGCAAGAATTTTTTAATACATTTTTATGTCCGCATTTATTAAAGAAATCGGCCTATAGCTGGCACACAAGGAGGGGTCCTTGTCTTCCTTCCCTATCAAAGTTATGTGAGCATTCAGGGCCTCCTTACGCATTGCCATGCCCCCCCCCCTATTGAATTCATATACTTCTGGAAAAATGGCACTAGTATCTCCCCAAACCTTTTATAATATAGTGACGTAAACCCGTCAGGGCCAGGACTCTTCCCCATTTTGATACTCCTAATCACTTGACTTATTTCCTCTTTTGTTATTTCATTTTCTAAGTCACTTATTACTTCCTCTACTAGGCCTGGGGTCTTAACCTTTTCTAAGTATTGTTTAATTTTTTCCCTTCTATTCTGAACTTCTATATCCCCTTGCCCCTTGTTAACATTATATAAGTTTTGGTAGTATTCATAGAATATTTTAGTTATCTCACTAGTGGAATGTCTCATTTCTCCGTTTCTATCTTTTATTTTCAGGATAGAGTTCTGTGTGTTTCTTGGTTTTATGGTCCTTGCTAACAATCTCCCCGGTTTATTACCTAGAGCATAAAATTTGTTGTTCACATTGTTGAAAATCCATTTCGTTTCCTGCTCCAGGAGGTCCCGGAGCTCTTCTCTCTTACTAGTTAGAACCCTTAGGACCTGCTCTTCCTGTACTTCTTTATGCTTCCGTTCAAGGACCTGGATTTCTTCTAGTAGTGTTTGTTTCCGTACCTGCCTAATCTTCCTCCTCTTGACCTTTTCTGCTATCAACCTCCCTCTCACAAATGCCTTGTGCGTTTCCCAGAGCGTGGCTGTTTTCAATATAATTTTCTTTGAAGAATATACTCATATCCCTTTCTAGATCATCGGCTGTCTTGGTGTTATTTATTAGGGACTCATCTCTACACTGGACATCCAGCCGGGATCTCCCCTGAATCTAGGGATAATACCACTGGGGCATGGTCTGACAGTGTTATAGATTTTATTTCTATCCTTATCAGTCCTTCAAGCAGCCGATGATCTAGCAGGACATGGTCGATTCTTGAATATGACCCATGGACCACTGAGAAATATGTGTAGTCCTTATCTTTTGGATGGAAGATTCTCCAGGCGTCCACCAATTGCATCTGATATAGTTTATGTTTAACCATTCTAAGGTATTTCCCCTCCGATCTCAGTGAGATGGGTTGAGTGTCTAATAGAGGATCAAATACAAAATTTAGGTCGCCTGCCAGAATCACCATACCTTCTCTAAATCCTTCTAATTTATTCAAATTTTTTCTCAGATAGACAGCCGGCCTTACATTAGGACAATACACATTTACCAATGTGTATCTCATATTCATAATAGTACCCTTGACAAACAAGTATCTTCCATCGGGATCTACTTCTGTAGCTTCTAGGGAGAACCATGTGTTTCTATCGAACCCTATTGCAACTCCCTTTGCTCTTTTATTAGGGGAATAGCTATGAATCCATATGGGGAATTCCTTTGAATTTAATCTAGTTTTTGATGTTATTTTTAGGTGAGTTTCCTGGAGGAACACTATATTGGCCGAGAGTCTCTTCATCTCCTGTAGTATCTGATACCGTTTACTTGGGCTATTTAACCCTCGCATATTGTACGTGACAATCTTTAATGCAGCCATTTCCTATATTTCACTTTTTTCCTCCCACAATAGGGAGCACATATCGTATCTCCACAGGACATGAGAGACTCCAGGCCCTTTCTCAGTATATAGAAAGACTAAACCATACTCCTGGTTCAACATCAAACTAATATCAAAAAAAGAAATCTTAGTCAAAGTACCTTGAGACCACATATACAACATATACCCCCCACCCTCAACGCATTGAACCTCAATGCTAAGACTCACTCGGTCTGTGCCCATCCAGGCCACTTGCCGAGTGGGCCTTTCCTCGGGATGTCTACTATGACCCCCCATTTCCCAGGCCCCGTCCACTAAATCGGGACGGCACCTGGTCCAGGCATATCAGCTCCATATTTCCCCCCTCCCCAAGTGACAACCATTTATTCTCTCTCTAGACATTGAGCTTACTCAGATCCTTTACCAAAAAGAGAACGGGCAATGGGGAGATAAAGCTTCCGGCTTTCATGCTGATCGGCTGCCCTGCTGCTTACTGAACGCGGGAGGTCACCTGTCTAGCACTGGCACCATTCAGAGAACACTTTGGGCCAGATTCACATAGGAGAGCGCATCTTTGTGCGGGCGTAACGTATCCTATTTACGTTACGCCTCCGCAACTTGGACAGGCAAGTGCAGTATTCACAAAGCAAAGTTGCGGTGGCGTAGCGTAAATAGGCCGGCGTAAGCCCGCCTAATTCAAATTTGGAAGATGTGGGCGTGTGTTATGTAAATTTATTGTGACCCCACGTAAATGACGCTTTTTATGAACGGCGCATGCGCCGTCCGTGAAAGTATCCCAGTGCGCATGCTCCATATTAACCTGCAAGAAGCCAATGCTTTCAACGTGAACGTAAATGACGCCCAGCCCTATTCGCGAACGACTTACGCAAACGACGTAAAACGTGAAAAATTAGACGCTGTTCCGACGTCCATACCTAACATTGGTACACCTCATCTACGCCTCATAGAGCAGGGGTAACTTTACGCCGGAAAAAGCCTAATGTAAACGGCATATCTGTACTGCTTCGGCCAGGCGTATGTTCGTGAATAGGCCTATCTAGCTGATTTACATATTTCTAGGCGTAAATCAACGTACACGCCCCTAGCGGCCAGCGTAAATGTGCAGTTAAGATACGACGGCGTAGGAGACTTACGGTGGTCGTATCTTAGAGAAATTTTGGTGTATCTGATTCTTTGAATCAGGCGCCAAGATACGACGCCTCAGACTCAGAGATACGACGGCGTATCTCCTAAGTGAATCTGGGCCTTTGTATTTTCTCTAATCAGGCAAAGTGGAGATTGTGATGTCCACTCCCCGCCTCTGTACCTTCTCAAATCAGAGAATTATTTTTGTTTATTGAGTAAATGTAGCATGTTAGTAGAGATGCCTACTACTGTGATTTCCAGCTTCCATGGGGATCCCACAGGTATGGTACATACATACATACATACATACATACATCCAGCTTGGACCAATATAAACTATGTAAAAATTGCCATACCTAAACTTCAACTTTGAGGATTTACATATGTTAAGGATTTATTTATTTTTTCTCCATTAGTGGTGCTCAGGTCAGCATTTCTAATGAAAATGTGGTTCTGAATGGTCAGGAAAAGGCTGATAAATAGCTATCTGTGTATTCCAATTGATTATCAGCCATAGAATACCACAACACTTCTCCTGTCAAGGTTTCAGGATTACATGGTGCATTTCAGTTCTACTTTAATGAGCACTTTTCAGAAATCAGGGGAATAACAGGAAATACTTAGTATTCTCACCAGTGGGGGGAAGTTCCGTGCCAACCATTACTAGCAAACATTTTATGGCTTTATATCGATCACTATGAACCAGGTTATGATTACTGGCCATGCTGAAAAAGAATATATAAATATATATATTTTTTTCCTGTGGCAGGAAGTTATATTAGGAAGGCACATAGACAATGTACAAGCCAATACTGACACCTTGAGGCTAAAATTGTGTACTGCAATTTGCTTTTTTTGGGCCAATTCACACTGACTTGCGCTAAAATGTATATACATCTCCATCCATTTTCATCGCTTTTAAACGCACACTGACACACTGATGTCCGTTGACAGCATTATGGTGTGAATAGGACGCATTGGAAATCATGGTTTTTCATATGGAGATGGCCCTTTTCCTATCTCTATTACTGTCTCCCATTATTTGGGTGATATGCTAAAACTTACATATTATACTTGTGTCCTTCTGCAGATCTTACCCCACTACGCATTTGCCCCTGAAGATTGGCAATAATGCAATGAAAGGCTTCTCGGGCTTACACAGATGCTACATGTTTCAGTTTTAGGACTAACCTCAGGTTTAATGACTCTATTTTATGAGGATTTTTTTAACAATGCGAGGAATAAGTTGTTATACAATGTTTATGGTTCTTGCATCATGCTTTTTTTATGCTCATTGCCATGTATGTTTACTATTATGTATACATTCGAAATCGCATGCTCTGCTATGTGTTTTAGATAAACGCATCCGTATTACACTGTCCTATCTTTGAGTCTTCTCATGCATACCTCATTCAAAGTCCCAATCCTTTTTTCTACACACAAGGATGGAGATATATGTTTATATATTTCTTATTCAAAGTCCCCCAAAAAAAAAAAAAAAAAAAAATTGTACTGCACAGAACAATGTCCCCCCAATGAACCAAATAGAAACTTATACTATAAATATGTTTTTTAGGCTACAGTTCAATTAAATGACTCTGCTTGGAAAAATGTATAAAGTGTCTGGAAATTTATTTTTTTCTGATCTACAAAAAAATATATTGACTACTAGACACCATTGGATGTGCTCTATAGATAAACCAAAGAGTAGCACATCATTAAGAAATTGGCTTTATACACCATGGAAGTGTAGTCAATCAGTGGGCTCAGTATAATACTAGGTTCTAGGCAGTAGAATATCTATCTAGCACCAAAATTAAGATTGAACTTGATATAACCACTTAAGCCCCGGACCAAAATGCAGCTAAAGGCCCAGGCCAGGTTTTGCGATTCGGCACTGCGTCGCTTTAACAGACAATTGCGCAGTCTTGCGACGTGGCTCCTATACAAAATTTACGTCCTTTTTTTCCCACAAATAGAGCTTTCTTTTGGTGGTATTTGATCACCTCTGCGGTTTTTATTGTTTGCGCTATAAACAAAAATAGAGCGACAGTTTTGAAAAAAAAACTATATTTTTTAACTTTTTGCTTTAATAAATATCCCCAAAAAATATATAAAAAAAATATTTTTTCCTCAATTTAGGCCAATACGTTTTTTTTCTACATATTTTTGGTAAAAAAAAATTGCAATAAGCATTTATTGATTGTTTTGCGCAAAAATAGGGGGTAGTTTTATGGCATTTTTATTATAATTTTTTTTTTACTAGTTATTGCGGCGATCTGCGATTTTTATCATGATTGCGACATTATGGCGGACACATTGGACACTTTTGGTGCTATTTTGGGACCATTGTCATTTATACAGCAAACAGTGCTAAAAAAATGCACTGATGACTGTGTAAACGACACTGGCAGGGAAGGGGTTAACCACTAGGGGCCAGGGAAGGTGTTAAATGTGTCCTAGGGAGTCATTCTAACTGTGTGGGAGCTGGGCTACATGTGACATGACACTGATCCCCACGACAGGGAGCAGAAGATCAGTTTCCTGTCACTAGGCAGAACAGGGAGGTGCCTTATTTACATCTCCCCATTCTGCCTCTCTGTGACACGATCGCAGGCCGCCGGCGAACATCGAGTTCGGGGGCCCACGGTCACGGAGAGTTCGGCTTCTTAAAGGGGACGTACGGGTACGTCCATTTGCCTACCGCTGCCATTCTGCTGACATATATCGGCGTGCAGCGGTCGGCAAGTGGGTAAACAGAGGCCAAGATGGTAGCTTCCTTGGCTGAAAACCATAGGAGGGTTTACTTCCACTTTAATGCATTTGCAGCATTAGAGTAAGACCTTCCCCAATACATTTACATCCCCCCTCCCCCCCAAACACTTACCTACTACTGTCCGTTACCGCCGCAGAATCCTCTATGACTTATGCCATTATATAACTTTGGGTTGTAGAGAAGACAGTGAGCGTAGGAGAGTGATTGACTGCTGCAGTTTCAGCCATGCACATGGGCGGGTGTCGTCTTAGCAGCTGAATGGCTAAAAGAGGCACCCAAAAACTGGTGTGGGGGGGGGGGGGGCTGGGGAAACATAAAAGGCACATTTTAAAGGCAATAGCCTATAGACATTGGGGTAGATCCACAAAGAAATTACGCCGGCGTATCTATTGATACGCCGGCGTAATTTCCAAATTCCTGCGTCGTATCTTTGTTTTGAATCCTCAAAACAAGATACGACGGCATCTCGGCTAGATCCAAGAGGCGTACGTCTTCGTACGCCTTCGGATCTTAGATGCAATTTTTCGGCGTCCGCTAGGTGGCGTTCCCGTCGTAATCCGCGTCGAGTATGCAAATTAGCTATTTCCGACGATCCACGAACGTACGAGCGGCCGGTGCATTTTTTTACGTAGTTTCCGTTCGGCTTTTTCCGGCGTATAGTTAAAGCTGCTATATGGTGGCGTACTCAATGTTAAGTATGGCCGTTGTTCCTGCGTCTAATTTTGAAAATTTTACGTTGTTTGCGTAAGTCGTCCGTGAATGGGGCTGGACGCCATTTACGTTCACGTGAAAACCAATGAAGTCCTTGCGACGTCATTTAGCACAATGCACGTCGGGAAATTTTAGGGACGGCGCATGCGTAGTTCGTTCGGCACAGGGATGCGCTTCTTTTAAATGACACACGCCCCCTACCCGCCGCATTTGAATTCCGCGCCCTTACACCGCGAGAGATACACTATGCCGCCGTAACTTACGGCGCAAATTTGTTGAGGATTCAAACTAAACCTAAGTAAGTTGTAGCGGTGTAGCGTATCTGACATACGCTGAGCCCGGCGCAGATCTATGTGGATCTGCCCCATTATGTAAGTCTGGACTTCAACTCATATTACAAAAAAAATTGCATTAAAAAAATAATAATTTGTATCACAAATTCCAGAAAATGAAGTTGAATGACGGGGACCATCAAACACTAATAAGGATTGTGACCAAGCAACACAGAACTACTGCAGCAAAGGTGACAGCAGGACTTGTTTCCACAACAACAACGTTCCACAAAGAACTTCACATAGCCAACATTCATGGGAAAGCTACAATTACTATACACAAAATGTAAGAAACCAACGTTAACATTAAAACTATTTTTTTTGGCCACTATTCTTCTACATCAGTCATGCCAAGTTTTGTGTATTTAATCACTACTGTGGAGACCGTTACTCTTGGGGCACCAATTTGCCCGATAGGGTCTAGCTAAATTGGGAACCAGCTGAATACCACCTAGAGAATACAAACAAAGAAAACACCAAAACACATCTTTTTTTTAAAGTGCAGCCTACAAAAATAAAGTTAAAGCTGGGGTTTAGGTATGGCAATTTTTACATAGTTTCAATGGTCCAATGTAAGTATGTGTATATGTATATCATACCTGTGGGATACCCTGCAAGCTGGAATTCACTGTAGTAGGCACCATTTATACCGTGATTGCCACTAGCATCCTGGTATGGTGCCAAGGACCCTGAAAAATTGCCATACCTTATTTTTTAGCTTTAAGCTCTATATTAGGGTCTCCAAACTTTCTAAACAAAGGGCCGATTTACTGTCCTTCAGGCTTTAGGGGGGCCGGACTGTGGCTGGTGGGAGTAGAAAGTGCAATGCTGTCAATGAGAGTAAGCAATACCCATCATTGATTTTAATAGGGGGAATAGTGTCCCATTGTTGGTATCAGTGGGAAGGATAGCGCTCCATTGTTGGTGTCATTGGGATGAATGGTGCCCCATTATTGGCATCCATGGGAGAAATAGTGCCCCAGGGGCCAGATAAAGACAAGCAAAGGGCTGCATCCGGCCCCCGGGCCAGTTTGTAAACCACTGCTCTATTATATTGAGGTTCTTATTATTATGTCCAACCTTTGCATACCCAGTTGATCTATTTTACTAACGATTGAAAAGACTAAATATTCTGTTTAGTCCTAAGAAATGGTGCCAAGTTCACACTGAACACCTCTGGTGGAAACTGAACGCAGGACCCTAAGGCTGGGTTCACACTACTACACTACTTTCATCCTACTTTGCTCTGCTACATTGGTCCTACATGTATCCTACATTGGTCCTACATCCATCCTACTTTCATGAACAGGATACTACTTTGGTCCGACTTCAATGATATTCAATGGGCCTGAAGTAGGATCAATGTAGGACCAAAAGTAGTACAGGGAGCATTTTCAAAGTCGGACCGACTTGTGTAGGACGCTACAAGACGCTCTCATAGGGAAACATTGAACACAGAGCAAAGTAGGATGAAAGTAGTGTAGTAGTGTGAACCCAGCCTGATGCTGTAAGGTAGAAGCAATAACTACCTAGACACCATGCTGCCTCATTCAGACAAATTATTGTGATATAAGGGTCAGCTGCTAAGCAAGATAAAACCCTAGAAATAAGCGAAGGAACACACATTAGCAGATTAAGTTGTTGCTGCAAAAAAGAAAAGGCGTTCTTCAGCCATGTATTGGCAGACTGTATTGACTGGAGGGAGCCTGGGGTGTGCATGTTCAAATGAACTCTGCTGTGGCTTTAGGGCACTGATTCGGAACCAAACGGTATATACTCTAGCATCTTCTATTACCTGCTTCCTCCCAGAGCAAATAACGGATATCCATTAGTGTACTGAGCCTTCCATAAGTTCTAGAAAGTTGCGCCCATGCCAGTGCTCAGATTGTGACATTAAAAGGTGCCGTTTATACAAATATCACTTACTAGAAATGCCATTGACTACTTATATGGCAGATAAATATATATATACATATATTAGGGTTAGAGTTGTCCCGATACTAGTATCGGTATCGGGACCGACACCAAGCATTTGCCCGAGTACTTGTACTCGGGCAAATGCTCCCGATGCTTCACCCGATACTTGTACTGTCGGCGGTGATCAGTGCATGGGGAAGTTACAAGCACCGATCACCGCTGTATAGATTTAAAATTAATTTCTCCGCTTCTCTCTACACCCCTCTCCCCACGCGGCTTTCAGCTGCTTTAAAATCAGTGGTGATCGGTGCTTGTAACTCCCACACACACGATCACCGATGACTGTCCCGTGTCCTCCTCCAGCCCCCCTCCGTTTTGCTGCAGTCTCCCTCCCTCCATGTATCCCTCTGCGTCCGTGTATCCTGCCGTGTATCCCGCCGTGTTTCTCTCCCCTTCCGTGCTCCTCCTCCACCCCCTGGAAATGTCAGGATGGAGAGCGGGGTAGGAGCCAGTAAATCCGGCTCCTTACTGCTCCGAATGTTTTTAGTTTATGAATGAAGAGAAGCCGCTGTCTTCTCTCCTTTCACTTTCAGCGCAGCTGATGCTGCTGAGAAAGGGACAGGGGGACATGTGTCCCTAGTCCCTTTCCCTGTATTCAAATGGGAGATGTCAGAGGTATGTTAAGACACCTGATATCTCACCAAAGCCCCCCCAAAAGGGCTGAAAAAATAAATAAAAAAAATAAAGAATAAAAAAAAACAAAGAATAAAAAAATTTATTGGGGTGTGATTTGAGCCCATACAAAATGAATTGGCTCAAATTGCACTGCAAAGAATCACATGCGATTTGAATAGGCATGCAATGTAATTCCTATCTGAATCGCATATGGCTTCCGGCACAGCTCCTATGTGAACCCAGGCTTGTCATAGTGACTTCAGCCAGGGTTCACGCAGGGGCAGTGCGGGAAACTGCACGTAATTCAGACAACAATTGCACTGTTGTCCTGTTCAAATCGAATGCGATTCAAACCCACTGACATCAGCAAATCGTATCTTTGCAGGCACTGTGTGCACTTCTCACAGCATCTCTGGTCCTCACTCTCCTTTGGCGACTAAGAATCTCAAAGATTATTCTTCATGCCTCGTACACACGATCGGAATTTCCGACAGCAAAAGTCCGATGTGAGCCTTTGAACGTAAATTCTGACCGTGTGTATGCTCTATCGGACTTTTGCTGTTGAGATTTCCGCCAACAAAAGATTGAGAAAAGCAGGAACAAAAATTGTTTCTGAACAGCCGCACTCTGAAAAAATTGTAGCCTTTATTAAAAAAAGGACAGCGCTACAAATCACAGCAACATAAAAAGAAACCAGACTTCTGACGCGTTTCGCACTGAAACTAGTGCTTAGTCATAGCTCAGCTATGACTAAGCACTAGTTTCAGTGCGAAACGCGTAAGCGGTCGGGTTTTATTTTAAGTTGCTGTGATTTGTAGCGATGTCCTTTTTTTAATAAAGGCTACAATTTTTTCAGAGTGCGGCTGTCCAGAAACAATTTTTGTTCCTGCTTTGCTAAGTGCATTGCCTGCACCTGAGTTGTCTGCACCGGAGGATATTCATCTGGGTTCCCACCTGGAGCGGCTACTCCCTTTTCCCTAACAAAAGATTGAGAGCTGGTTCTCAAATCGGAAAATCCGATCGTCTGTAGCAATTCCAACACGCAAAATTCTGACGCATGCTCAGAAACAATTCGACGCATGCTCAGAAACAATTCGACGCATGCTCGGAAGCATTGAACTTCATTTTCTCGGCTCGTCGTAGTGTTTTGTACATCACCGCGTTCTTGATGGACGAAAGTTCAGAGAACTTTTGTGTGATCGGGTGTATGCAAGCCAAGCTTGAGCCGAATTCCGTCGGAAAAGCCATCCAAGGTTTTACCGACGGAAAATCCGATCGTGTGTACGCGGCATAAAACATCAATCAAAATTGAAGTAGATGCAAAATAACATAAGAGGCAAGAAGCAGTTTTTATTGGAAAGATATAGGAAATAAAAATCCTCTTCATCCTCTCCTTCCTTCACGTGGGACAGATGGCTCATTTGAAGACAACTCTTTCTTTTTTTGTTCATAAAGGTCTATGAAATACTTGTCCGGTTGTATTTTAGCCTCATCCAGTTCCCTCATGATCTTCTCTACCTTCTGCAAGTTCTTTGCATTCTTCATCCTTCTAGCTGCTATGTACAACTTGAACTCGTCCAACTGGATAAGTCTGCAGGTATCCACCTCACAGAGGTTCTTGACGCCTTTAGACTTGTCTACTTGGGGAAAGAAAACTAAGCCAGACTTTTTCTCCAGATCCTCACATTCCACTTGGAATTCAGGCAACTGGTGATCAAAACTGATTGGAATGTTGGGGACAATGAAAGCTCCTTCAGTCAGCGTCTCGGCAGACTGGTTCTTGCGTGCAAGGATCACTTTGAATAGGTGTGTTGGCACTGCTACATCATCTTTGCCGATCACCTGTAGAGTACAGGATGAGAAGCATACAGTGAATGGCAAAGCTAGACTACACAGTCATTAGTGTCACAATAAATAGTAGCTTCTGTTATTCCTACTTCACAAACTACTCCTAGTTCTAGAAAAGAAGACTTTAAATATAGGCCATTGGTTGATATATTATAAAGCAGGGCTTGACAAATTGTCTTTGAATCCAAAAGCCAAGCTAAAAAAGTTAGAAGACAGTTTGGGCTAGATTCAGGTAGGGCGACGTAAAATTGTGCGGGCGTAGCGTATGTTATTTACGCTACGCCGCCGCAATTTAGAAAGGCAAGTGCAGTATTCACAAAGCACTTGCTCCGTAAGTTGCGGCGGCATAGCGTAAATCTGCCGGCGTAAGCGCGCCAAATTCAAATTGTCAAGAGGTGGGCGTGTTTTATGTAAATAAAACATGACCCCACGTAAATGACGTTTCTCACGAACAGCGCATGCGCCGGCCGTGAACGTATCCCAGTGCACATGCTCCTAATCACGTTGCAAATAGTCAATGCTTTCGACGTGAACGTAATTTACGCAAAGCCCTATTCGCGAACGACTTACGAAAAATTCTACGCTGTCCCGACGTCCATACTTAACATTGGCTATGCCTCATATAGCAGGAGTAACGTTACGCCGGAAAAAGCCTTACGCAAACGACGTAAAAAAATCCGCCGGGCACACGTACGTTTCTGAATCGGCGTATCCAGCTCATTTGCATATTCTACGCTGAAATCGACGGAAGCGCCACCTAGCGGCCAGCGTAAATATGCACCCTAAGATACGACGGCGTAGGAGACTTACGCCGCTCATATCTTAGCCTAATTTAAGCGTATCTGGTTTCCAGAATACGCTTAAATTTACGACGGCGTAGATTCAGAGTTACGACGGCGTATCTACTGATACGCCGGCGTAACTGTCTCTGAATCTAGCCCTTTTTTTTAAACTCAAGAATCTTATGGGTGGAACATGGAACATGTTCCCGAAGGTGAATTTCCTTTAACATTTCAGTAAATGAAATTAAAAGTTCATTTTAGGGGGCACAAAAATGTAAAAAAATTACCCAATTTTTAGTAAAATATCAAAAATACCCAAAATAAATACATACTCAACATGTCAAACCTTAAAGGGGTTGTAAAGGTAAAAAAAAAAATCCTAAATAGCTTCCTTTACCTTAGTGCAGTCCTCCTTCACTTACCTCATCCTTCGATTTTGCTTTTAAATGTCCTTATTTCTTCTGAGAAATCCTCACTTCCTGTTCTTCTGTCTGTAACTACACACAGTAATGCGAGTCTTTCTTCCTGGTGTGGAGAAAGCCTCTTGAGGGGTGAGGGGCGAGCAGGAGTGTCAGGACACTCTCTACTTTGCAGATAGAGAAAGAAGCTGTGTGTTAGTGGGCGTCCTGACACTCCTGCTCGCCCCCCCCCCCCCCCCTCAAGAGGCTTTCTCCACACCAGGGAAAAGTCCCACGTTACTGTGTGTAGTTACAGACAGAAGAACAGGAAGTGAGGCTTTCTCCCTGGTGTGGAGTGTCGTGCTCTCCCTCTTCCTTGGATTACAGTAGAGTCAGGACGCCCACTAACACACAGCTCCTTTCTCTATCTGCAACGTAGAGAGTGTCCTGACTCTCCTGTAGTCCAAGGGAGGGGGCGAGCACGACACTCCACACCAGGGAGAAAGCCTTGCATTACTGTGTGGAGTTACAGACATAAGAACAGGAAGTGAGGATTTCTCAGAAGAAATAAGGACAATTAAAAGCAAAATGGAAGGATGAGGTAAGTGAAGGAGGACTGCACTAAAGTAAAAAAAGCTATTATAGGGAATTTTTTTTACCTTTTACAACCCCTTTAAACATGTCAGTACCCTATATTTTCCATAGGAGACACTTTAAAAAGCCACCTATAAGTCATTTGTTTATTGTTACAAAGAAGGTCTGGTGCTAGAATTATTGTTCTCATCCTGGCATGCAAGGCGATATGTAACATGTGTATCACAATCAACGTTTTCAGGCATAGGCGCCCTGTGCCTGGGGGTGGGGGATTTTATGTGCTTGGATGTTCATTTTTTTTTACAACTAAAAATATTAGTTTTTTTTTCTACTTACCTTTTTTCCCCCCATCACACAGGGGACAAAAAGTCGGGCATTCATGCTATATACACTATATTACCAAAAGTATTGGGACCTTGCCTTTACACGCACACAGACTTTAATGACATCCCAGTCTTAGTCCACAGGGTTCGATATTAACCCTTTGCAGCTATAACAGCTTTAAGTGTTCTGGGAATGTTTGACCATTCTTCAAGAAGCGCATTTGTGAGGTCAGGCACTGATGTTGGACAAGAAGGCCTGGCTCGCAGTCTCCACTCTAATTCATCCCAAAGGTGTTCTATCTGGGATGAGGTCAGGACTCTGTGCAGGCCGGTCAAGTTCCTCCACCCCAAACTCGCTCACCCATGTCTTTATGGACCTTGCTTTGTGCACTGGTCCAAATCATTTGGTGGAGGGGGGATTATGGTGTGGGGGTTGTTTTTCAGGGGTTGGGCTCGGCCCCTTAGTTCCAGTGAAGGGAACACTTAAGGCAAAACATTTTGGACAATTTCATCCTCCCAACTTTGTGGGAACAGTTTGGGGATGGCCCCTTCCTGTTCCAACCTGACTGCACACCAGTGCACAAAGTAAGATCCATAAAGACATGAATGAGCGAGTTTGGGGTGGAAGAACTTGACTGGCCTGCACAGAGTCCTGACCTCAACTTGATAGAACACTTTTGGGATAAATTAGAGTGAAGACTGTGAGCCAGGCCTTCTTGTCCAACGCCAGTGCCTAACCTCACAAATGCGCTTCTGGAAGAATGGGCAAACATTCCCATAGACACACTCCTAAACCTTGTGAAGGGTTTAAGTTGTTATAGCTGCAAAGGGTGGGCCAACTCAATATTGAACCCTACGGACTGAGACGCCATTCATGTGCATGTAAAGGCAGGCTTCACCCAATTCATATACAGTCGGAACCAGAAACAATTTACAGTAAAAATGTTAGATCTTCACGGGGCAATTTGTCATATTTTTAAGTGACGTTTACATTTTTAGAGCTGTCTAGCCCTCATTTGTATAAAAAAAACCACATCAGTGGAAGGGAAAACGCCTCCATCCATACGGAGACTCATTGAGTTTACTGCAGTTAATTTAATGTCCATTTCTTCAAAGGCTCTTAGTAATGGTGATTAATCAGCGACAAATATTCTAGAAAGCACAAAGCTAAAGCCAGCACAGGCTCACGTTCTACAAGATTTATATATACAGCACCAACAGTTTGCACAGCACTTTAAGGAACCTCGGCCTGGCTATTTCCGTATCCTTGTAATCCCCCAACAGAAAGCACTCACTCCGTGTTGTCCTCTTAGCAGCTTCATTAGAATTCTAAAACTCGGATTTATCAAATTACAATCTCGCCCTACTGACATAAAACGGCAGATGTTAATGAGAATGTGCGGTGTCTTTCTCCCTCCGTAAAGAAATGATGTGGATTTTAGGCTGCTGATAAGCACAGCCTCATTTCACGACTGAATGCTTTTCTTGCACCTGTCTAATGTGCTAAGAGAAGTTTGGCAAAGCTGGGAAACACTCATTGTGTTCAATAATATACTCACTGCCCAGAATATATATGATTTTATGTTTTGTATTTTATTTATTTACATTAATAATACATTGTTTATGTTTATACATGCCTATTATGTTTTCATTGACCAGATTGATTGCTCACCTTCTCCTGCCCTCGTCTCGAGGGCAGACACTACGGTTCCAGACATTCCCTCTCCCCTCTCTCCTCTCCCCTCCCCTTCCCGGTGATCTGGGACCTGTCCTTGTGACGTCTACGGCTCTTCCCCCGGAGCTGTATCACACGCGGCAGTGTTTTGGTGCGGGTCTCCGCCCTCACTAATTTGACACTCACTCATGACGCGGCACGCGCATCCGTGCTGACGTCATGCGCACGGTCCCTTCCCAGTGACGCTGCAGCACGGCCTCCGCCTGTTTGGATCAGCGTCACTGGGCATCAGGACACATAAATAGGACCTCCTGTTTCCAGCAACCACCATCGCCGGACCCCGGGACTGCTGTGGCTCTACCCAGCCCAGTGTAAGTTTCCCCTTTCTATGTACCTTATATCTCTCTCTAGCCAGCCTTACCATTCCTAAATCCCCTCCCCCTTCCCTCTACCCCATTCACACATGGTTTTTAATTCCTTTATAGGTACTTCAGGCTGCATCATTACCCTGATGCTCCATCGGGACAAGGTTTGGTCCCTCCCAACAACACACACAACCATCAATGTGGCACAGTTGTACCTCAATATGTGCCACTACTGGGCTCCTGCTCCCGGGACCCCCTCATTCACCATTACCCTTTTTTATCACTCAGGTATTCATACAATATATATTTTTTTCATTTTGCAATCACTTATCTACCCCACTTATTCCCTCACCCATTCTCCCATCCATCCCCTTTCCCTCCTCATCCCCCCTCCCTTCCTTTCACTGCCCTTCTTGTCCACTTTGGGGCCCTTTCCCTCCCCCCCTTTTCTTCCCCCTGCCTTATCATTTCCCACTTATCCATTTCACATTCACTCTTCACCTTCTCACCACCGTTTTTGCAATGTTCACGCGTGTTACCATCACCCCCCCCCCCCCCCCCCCAGACAAGCAGGTCCCTCCACACTTGTGTCCCTGTTGGCCACCGCGGGGGTTCTTGTCTGGTCCCGCCCGCTGTACCCCATTGGCAGACTTCTTTTAGGTGAGCAATCTAACCTATGTTTTTTTCCCCTTGTTTGTTTACATTGCTGTTTTTTAACCTATTATTGATGTATTGTTTAATCATTTCTAGAGCTTTCTCCTGATGAAGCGGTACAAATCCGCGAAACTAGTTGAGATACTGTCTCAACCCTAAACTCATCGCAATGTTTTCCCCTCTGGGGACCTCTGTTTTGGTGCCGTTGTTCGGTTGTCACAATTTTAATTATGTAATTGTCTTGTATGTATTCTGAAATAAAAATTATCAACTTTTTACATATTCTTATTTTATTTTGTAACTTTACACCGGTACCGCGATAGTCCTAATTGGCCCGTATTTCCCCCTTTTGGCTCTTCGGTCCGGGGACCCTAGACCCAAGTACCCTATATTCTGATCTCAAGGATGATGGTACCTCCCACTATAATATTAATTTACTTTACCCCTGAGGCTCTCTTTTTCATACTCCCTGCCCAGTCTACTCTTCTCCAGTGACATTCCCGAATGTACAAAACCTCACCTGATAAGTGACACTCTTTTTGCCATCTTCATGCTGCACCGGCAATGTCAGGGGGCCGCTAACCACCCAAACATCGTCAAATCGCTCTGCCAGGTCCCGACAATACATTTCAAGCCTGGAAGACATTAAATAGGGAGGAGTTTTCTTACAGTACATTTTGAAGACGTATAACATTTGCCTACTAGTGAATTCAATTTTCTGTTCAGAAAATGAATGTTTCTGCTGCAAATTGGCTGCTTACCCTAAGTTAGCACTGCAAAAGAGAAATTTTGATTTACCTGTATATTCCATATCTTAGACCTTGGGTTATAGGCTTGTACTTTCCTGTGATTGAACATGGTCTAATCTTTGGAGGACACACCTCCTGGGTGCCTTCCCTATAACCCTACCACACTCAGTTTTGTAGCAAGCAATGCAGGGTAACAGAGGAATGTAAGAGTGTCCTGTGTACTTTACTGTACTTCAAGATATAAGCAGTGGCGGCTGGCGGTCAATATTTTTTGTGGTGGGGCGACAAACAGACCTGGCCCCCTGACTCACACTGCCCCCGCGCACGTGATCGGTGGCCTTAATTTATACTGCAGTAGGGGTTCGGGGAGGAGGACGAGGTGGGGGTGCACTGCTGAATCCGGGCTCCTGGAAGAGGCTGTTGCTGCCGCCGGGCCTGTTGCTTCTTCTCCCAGCTGAGCAGGAGGCGAGTCTTGAGACCCGATTGGCCGGGAGTCCTAAGACTCAGGACCCGCTTCCTGATTGGCCGGGAGGAGAAGCAGGAAGACATTAGCGAAAATTTATTTTGCTAATGGCACACAAGTGAGTGACATTAGCGAATATGACCTTTTTGAAGCCAATTAGAGCCTCCGACTCTAATCATGTGCTTCAAAAAAACAAACAAACATTGAAATCCATGCTTCTGGCGCCTTGCATAAAGATTAGTAGCTAGGCACATGGATTAGGGAGGCGCCCCTACACCCCTAATTAACAGTCCTCGTCTCTTAATCGTACAGTAAAGGATACAGGCAAAGTACTCAAGGACCCTGGAACATCCCCAAGCACTGAATGAAAATGGTGGGAAACAACTAGGTAGACAGAAATGTGCCAAGAGGCCCAACAACAAGTGTTTGGGTTATGTGTTCCCTACATAGTGTTTCTTACTGTAGGGGGGATGGGCTCTGTGTCACATGACACTGATCTCCGCTCCGAGTACACAGAGCCGAGATCAGTGTCATTGTCACTAGTCACTAGACGTATATATACAAAGGCTGGTCCTTAAGTGGTTAAAGTGTTACTAAACCCAGGACCCTGCATTCACTATATCTGATCTCCCGCAATACACAGAACATGGAAATGCAATTATTTTAGTAAATATAAACTGCTAAATATCTTTTCTCATCAGCAGTACATAGCAATCTTGTGGCTTCTATCAGTGTCTGGTTAAAGCTTGTAGGAGGAGTTTTTCATTCTATTCTGACTGTCCTATGAGGCTGTGTTACCCCTGACACTCTGTCTGGACAGTGCTGATTGGTCCTGTGCCGATCACATGCACCCTCCCAAGAAAAAAAAGAAAACTCTCTAGCAATACACACCAAACTGAGCATGTGCAGACTCAAAAGACGGTCTTATCAGGAGATGGATTGGGGACACTGGAAGAAGGGGAGGATCAGAGGAGACAGGATCAGTCTTTGTACACAATGCATAGGATTAACCCCTTAGGTTTCACAGTGAGTATAATAAGCATGCTTTACTGCATATACAGACTGATTTTACTGTTGCGGGTTTAGTAACACTTTAAGCTTGGTACACACATTAATGGCCAGATTCAGAGAGAGTTACTCCGACGTAACTCTGAATGTGCGCCGCCGTAAGTTTAAGTGGATTCTCAAACTGAGATACACATAAACCTAGCTAAGATACGACAGCCTGCGCCGTCGTATCTTAGGGTGCAATATTTAGACTGGCTGCTAGGTGGCACTTCCATTGAGTTTGGCGTAGAATGTGTAAATGACTAGATACGCCTATTCACGAACGTACGTGCGCCCGTCGCAGTAAAGATACACCGTTTACGTAAGGCGTTTTCAGGCGTAAAGTTATTCCATCAAATAGCTGTGTCTATGTACCTTTGCAGAGATTTGCATTGATCTGGTATGGAAAAATGCAAGACACTGCACATCATGTGAACGGGCCCTAACAGTTTTTGGAAACCGTTAAATCAGTGGGTTTAGTTTTGCGCGCTCAAGACTTTTAGAACTGTCCTTGATAAACTGCTGTTGTAATGAACTTTAAAGACAGTGCTGGAAAATAATGGTGGCCACACGGGTCTTAAGTGGTTAAGGGCTCTTTGGCACTTGCAGTTGGAGGCGCTGTAAAACCCTGCAGTTAGCTTATTTTATTACAACCATCCTTCTTTAGCTGCACATGCAGCAGCTGGGGGATATACTACCAGTCGCTGAGCACGACCCCCGGAATTGAAGAGGGCCTTACTGTAACCCCCCCCGAAACCACGCAGAACTACCTCCTCACCGCCTGTCAAATGCTCTCCGAAGAGCAATCTGAATGTAAACCACTTTTCAGAAAGCAAAGCAGGTGTAAACAAGCCCTAACTGAATATTTGAACATACACAGCTAATAACATTCTCTGAAATCACAGCTCTTACCGGTTCCAGAACCCGCCATTATTTTCATAGTTTTGAGGCACTATGTTGGAAAGATAGAACGTTTCAGTCATTGCTTCCTGTAAGATAGAAAATGGATCATTTTATCCAAATGATCTTGGAAGTGGAACATTTTGGAAACCGAAATTGAGCAACACGCCAGTATATAGACTTCTGTGCAAAGGAAATACAAGCTTATTTTTCATTTATTTTCTACTAAAAATAACAAAGCTAACTAGTTGTTCCATAGCCGATTATGAGCTATAGATTATATATACTATTAATACTTTAAAATGGTCTAGGATCAGTTTAAGACCCCATACACACTATGAGGCCCCGTACACACGTCCGAGAAACTCGATGGGCAAAACACATCGTTTTGCTCGTCGAGTTCCTTGTGAAGCCGCCGAGGATCTCCGCGAGCCAACTTTTCCCATTGACTAACGAGGAAATAGAGAACATGTTCTCTTTTTGGCCCGACGAGATCCTCCTCAGTTTCCTCGGCGAAAAGTGTACACACGACCGGTTTTCTCGGCAGAATACGTCTCCCATCGAGTTTCTGGCTGAATTCTGCCGAGAAACTCGGTCGTGTGTACGGGGCCTTAGATTTTCTGCAGATTTTTGTCTTCAGATTTACCAAAACCAGGGCCTGCTTGATTGCATGCAAATTGAAATTCTTATGCAGCGTACACACGCTCGGAATTTCCGACAACAAATGTTTCGATGGGAGCTTTTTGTCGGAAATTCCGACCGTGTGTAGGCTCCATTAGACATTTTATGACAACAAAAATTTGAGAGCTGGTTCTGAAATTTTCCTAAAACAAAATCTGTTCTCATAAATTTCCAGTGTGTGTAGACAATTGCGACGCACAAAATTTCACACCTCCTCTGAATCAAGTACGAGACGGAAGCGCTCGGTCTGGTAAAACTAGCGTTCAAAATGGAGATAGCACATTCGTCACGCTATAACGGACTGAAAAGCACAAAGCTGAAAAACGCAAATCGTCTCACAACCAAACTTCTAACATGAGATTAGCAGAAGGAGCCCAAAGGGTGGGACAATTGGTATGGAACTTCCATTTTATTGTGCTGTCGTACGTGCTGTACGTGACCGCGTTCTTGACGCAATTTCAGACAACATTTGTGTGTATGCAAGACAAGTTTGAGCCAACATCCTTCGGAAAATTATCCACAGTTTGGTTGTCGGAATGTCCGATCGTCTGTACGCAGCATTAAGGTTTGACCTCATATTATATGGTTTGGCTAAATCTGAAAACAAAAGTCTGCAGAAAATCTAATAGAGTGTATGGGCCTTTAGTGAATGTAATTTCCTCCGCACACACACATGGTGCAAATGACAAGGGAAACCTTTTTACTTTTACTATTTAGAATAAGATGTTTATACAGTATGGGCCAGATTCACGTAGATCAGCGGATCTATAGATCCGCTCGATCTACGTGATTTAAGATCCGCTCCCGCAAGTTTGAGAGGAAAGTGGCTAATTCACAAACCACTTACCTCCAAACTTGCAGCGGCGGATCCTAAATCCCCCGGCGGAATTCAAATTCCGCGGCTAGGGGGAGTGTACTATTTAAATCAGGCGCGTTCCCGCGCCGATTTAACTGCGCATGCGCCATCCGCGAAATTTCCCGGCGTGCATTGCTCCCACTGACGTCGCTAGGACGTCAGTGGTTTCGACACTTACGTAAACGACGTCCGTCCGTATTCGAGAACGACTTACGCAAACGACGTTAAAAAATTCAAATTCGACGCGGGAACGCCGGCTATACTTAACATTGGCTGCGCCTGATAAAAGAAGGGGTAAGTATACGCCGGGAAAGCCGCTACGGAAACGTCGTAAGAAGACTGCGTCGGGTCTGCGTACGTTCGTGAATTTGCGTATCTCGCTAATTTACATATTATTTATCGTAAATCAGCGGGAACGCCCCCGCGCCATTTTTAAATGGAAAAAAAGATCCGACAGTGTAAAACAGTGTAACACTGTCAGATCTTAGCCCTATCTATGCGTATCTGATTTTATGAATCAGGCGCATAGATAGGACCAGTGTAAGTCAGAGATACGATGGTGTATCTGTAGATACACCGTCGTATCTCTTTGTGAATCTGGCCCAATGTATATAAACGCTAAAAAACAAGGGTTTAGAAACAAAAACCACTATAGTGCAAAATTTTAGGGCACATTCACATTGATGCTGGTGTGTTGAATGATTCCATTAATTTTCTATGGGCCCTGAAAGCATGGCTAAGAGATAAAAAATAACTGACTAGGCACACACCCCATACTGCATACCACATGGATACACTGGTGTCAATGGGCTCTTAAAGTAGAGCTCTGCCTGAAACAGACTTCCTGTTTTTGGTTGGAATGAAGCTGGACTTGATCCCCAGACAGCTATTAAGTGCCATCTTGGGCCCTAATCAATGCAAGTTGTTATTATGTTACTGCAGCTGGCATAATAAAATAGTATAACATAAATCAAATAATTGAACTCATACCTTAGAATATTTGGCGTCTCCAGCGGGTGCCATGTGACCTCTGGACCAACCACTTTTTAAATAATCCTCATTAGAGGCACTAAACATCGCTGGAATGTTCGGATCTGGTTTAAATTTACAGTGTTTCCGGTCTGCATTGCCTAAAGAAAGAAAAAGAATTTCAATACATGTTACATTTAACATATTAAAGCAGAACTAATCTCCTCCATACTTACCTCCCCTCTAGTGATACCACCACTGACATTCTCTGGCTCTTCTTTGGGGCTCACCCTCTTGATTAGCCAGCGCCAGCTAATGTATATTCCGTGAATGCACAATGCCATTCATTCACCCCAACAAAGGGTCAGTATACATTCTAAAGCATCTTGAAGTGTCTGTAAACCCTTTTTTATATATATATATATATATATATATATATATATATATATCTATATATATATATATATACCCAATGAAGTGACTAGCCTCAGGTGATACACAGAGATACATAGGATCTGTCTGCACAGTTACATCAGTGAGGAGAACTCTGAGAGCTGATTGGAGGGAAGGGACACACCCCTCTACACACAGCACACAGTAACAGAACTAAGGCTGTCATCCCTCCCCTGTCACCTTTTTCTCTTGGTGTCAGGAAAATATGTCAGAAGTGATTCATGCTGGTAGCAGAGGAATGAAGCAGCGGACAGGAATGGCACTTAGTGTTCTAGAGACAAGTACACACTATAGAGGGGTATTTTTTGTTCATTATTTGTGTCTGAGGTTTACAACCTCTTTAAAGTTATTGTAAAATCTAGTTTGTTTTTTGTTAAAAATAGCAAACATGTTATACGTACCTGCTCTGTGAAGTGGTTTTGCACAGAGAAGACAAGATCCTCCTCTTATCTGGCCCCTCGCCGCTGCTCCTGGCCCCTCCCTCCTGCTGTGTGCCCCCACAGCAAGCCACTTGCTATGGGGGCACCCAAGCCTGTGCTCTGATTTGGGTGTCTATTTAGACATGACCTGTAGCCCAGCCCCACCCCCGCCCTCTCCTCATTGGCCCACTGACTTTGATTGACAGCAGCGGGAGCCAAAGGAACCAGCTGTTGTCTCAGCCAATGAGGAGGGGGAGTCCCAGACAGCCGAGCCTCTTGTGCAACATTGCTGGATCGAGATGGGCTGAGGTAAGCATTAGGAAGGCTGATGCACACAGATGTTTTTTTTTTATCTTAATGCATAGAATGCATTAAGATAAAAAAAACTTCATGTACTCTTCTTTTATATACAAAAAACATTGATTTGGTTGACCTTTTATGCAGAAGGGAGCCTGATTTTGCACTTTCCAGTGATAGTAAGTAAACCCCATTGTGTACTTAAAAGTGGGGTATGCCTGTAGTTAAACCAGCAGGATACGGACCCCTGTGTATAGCACGGTGTATTGGGCCTGTCTACATCAAGTCATGCCTATTCTAAAAAAGATATGGACACCTAGTGGTGTATTTTAGTACTGCTGCTTAAAATGTAATGAATCTCTTGGGGAACTATTACACCTCACAAGTTACACTCAAATATAGGCAACTGGACCACGGCATTGCTAATTAGGGAGTTGAAGGAGCAGAGTTTTGAATCAAGCTGAGGTTTTTTAGGGGGAAATCTCCTGTTAAGGAACTGTATAATGGTCCTGTGAATAATTGCTTTCCTTATTTATTATGAACTAAAGAAAAAAAACTAAATTTAAAAACATTTATTTTAAATTGGTAAACATCAAACATTTTATATTAATATTTTTGCATTCTCCTTTTAAGCCTGGGGGTGGTGCTTTGATCTCCTTTTCATAAGCACTAGGCTCTCACTTTGCTATAAAGCCACTGGGTTTAAAGAATTCCACAGTTTAAGCGGATTTTTTCATCCACATAGTCATCCCTGTGACTCCTTCCATCAGATTGCTTGGCCAAAAGTTTCAGTCAAGCCAAGGATGGGAAAAATTGGGCTACTCTGCTGTGCTGTCTTTTTGTCTAGCCATTAGTGCTCTGGGAATCATTTGTAAATCATGTTTAATTGTAACACAAAGACTATAAATAGATAGTAAATATGAAAAATAAAACAGCAGATTAAATCTTGTAAACTATGGGGTTGATTTGTTAAAGCGGGGGGGTTCACCCTAAAATTAACTTTTTGGCTAACCTATTTGTAGCCTTAATAAAGGCTTGTAGCGTTGTCATTTTTTTTTTTATGTGTACACTTACCTGTCTTCAGCCGCACTTCCGGGTCTTCTTCCTTGCGGGGAGTGGGCGTGTCGCTCCTTTTCCCTGACGGGGAGCTCTGCATAGATGATTGACGTGCGCGTCATCGCCTTCAGAAAATATCCGACGGCGACTCGCCTGCGCCTGCCGTGTAGAGCTGACTGTGCATGCGCCGTAAAGTGCCGAGTCCCACTCGGATATTTTTCGGAAGGTGATGACGCGCACGTCAATCATCTATGCAGAGCTTAGGAACGCCTACTCCCCGGGGGAGCGAGAACCCGGAAGCCGGGTGAAAACGACGGAAAAAGGTAAGTACAGACCGAAAAAAAAAATAATCCAGCATACTGTTGATGTCAGCAGTATGCTGGATATAACAGTCTACAGTTTTTTTAGGGTGAACCCCCCGCTTTAAGAATGGAGAGTGCAAAATCTGGTGCAGCTCTACATAGAAACCAATCAGCTTCCAGTTTTGTTTTGTTTCAAACTGATTGGCTACCATGGACAGCAGCAACATATTTTGCACTTTCCAGTTTTAGTAACTCAACCCCAATGTGTATCTAAATTCAAAAGAAACAAAATAATATATTGAAGCTTAGACCTTTGATGTGGTGGCTGTATGATTTTTTATTTTTCGCCCAATGATCCTGCCAGTAACACACTTCCTGTCCTGGGGTGACAATGCTCACTCAATATACTGTTATCTATACCATTTGACAAGAAGTTTGCGGGGACTACAGAACACCTCCCCATTCCTCGGGGGCAGGGAATGTTTTTGAGTTCACAGAGGTGAAATGGTCAGCACTGATAACACTGCTTGGGATTTTAGTGCAGCAGAGGAAGAGTGATCAGGAAGTTAGGAGCTCACTGCATTTCTGGAAGGATTAGCTGGTATTTTTCTGTACTTGCAGCATTTTTATAGAGACAAAACATGGGGAAATGTGTATATATAGCAGACATGTACTGAATAGGTTTTGGTTTATTTAGTCCATACATACAATATCATCATTGTAGTCCCCCCACAGTGAGATATTCTGAAAGAGACAGTTATATGCTTAGGCTGTCTTGAACTTACTTACAGCTAACAATGATCCTCATATAATAAGCATGGTGAACACCGGCATAGCTTTCAGTGTCACACCACTAGACACAACACACATGTAGCCAGTATGAGAACACCCAGACACATTTCTAACTTTTCTAGAGAGGTTCTTACCAACTGTTTTCTCCTTTGTAAGATGTTCAATCACCCATCGGGGGATCTTCCTTTCCTGATCATAGGATAATGAGTGACCAACATACTGCCTCACTTCATTGCCGCTCTGTGGGAATCCATATTCTTCTAACACCGACTTTTTCACCGGTTCTGATAGAGACAACAGCAGGAAAATTACACCAAGTATGAACTGTACTATAAGCATGACTCCAATTCTGTGTTATGCTATTATATCCATGCTGTGTCTAAGGCCTCGTACAGACGAGAGGATATCCGCTGGAAACGGTCCGCCGGACCGTTTCCAGCGGATAAATCCTCTGGCGGATTTGGATCTGATGGCTGTACACACCATCAGATCGAAATCCCAGCGGAATACATCCGCGACCCTGGAAGGTAAATACTTCCACGCATGCGTCGAATCATTACGACGCATGCGAGGGATGGGAGCGGACGGACTGATACGGTGAGTCTGTACAGACGACCGGATCAGTCCGCTGGACTGGATTCCAGCGGATAGATTTCTTAGCATGCTAAGAAATTTTTATCCGCTGGGAATCCGTCGGCTGGATTTTTATCCGCTGGGAAATGTCCGCTAGGCCGTACACACGACCGGATCTATCTGCTGGATCAATCCCAGCGGATCGATCCGGTCGTGTGTACGGGGCCTAAGGGTTCTACTGTGACCGGGTATTTAGGTACACCTCTACAATGGTGCTCAGCAAATTAATTTAACCTCTTCCCGCTGATGTGGCGCATATATGCGGCCTCTCAGCAGGTGGACTTTAACGCCAAGAGGTCGCATATATGTGGCCCTATGTAAGCACTTTTCTGTGCTGCGCGCTCCCAGCAGTGACCAGGTAATGACTAAGCTCTGATATTTGCACGAAACGCATCTACCTGTTTGTCCCCTGCTCCATCTGTCAACCACTTGTCATATGAAGCTTCAATAAAAGGATTTTTGGAAGTGCAGCCACCCGGAAATATTTCTTCACATTACACAGCATGCGAGCTGGGCTAGCACCTGACTAGTGTGTGTGGGGATTACCCCAGACTCGCTCACCTGGAGCAGCTTTTCTTGTTTCAGCACAGTGACCAGTTGGGACCGGAAAGCTCCCGATGCATTCCTGCGATCGGGAGCTTTCTAATCATGTGACCGCTGTGACAGCCAATCACATGACCCAAACGCCTGCCTCTGCTTCCCAGCATTTAGAAGCACTTAAAGCAGGGGACAGCAACCTTTTCCACTTAAAGGGGAGTTCCACCCACAATTTCACTTTTTAAATATAAATACCCCTGTAATACACAAGCTTAATGTATTCTAGTAAAGTTAGTCTGTAAACTAAGGTCCGTTTTGTTAGGTTGTTACAGCATTTAAATAGTTTATAATCTAGAAATAGACCGTGGCCATCTTAAGTGTGGGCATCATGAAGCCAGACTGTATGACTTCCTGGATTTCAGCTTTGCATATCTCGCACATGCTCAGTGCACAAGCAATGTAATAGGTTTCAGTCAGGTTTGCAAGGACTACTGGGAAACATGATGCCTATCCCAGAAACCCTTGCAAATAGCCTAGGCAAATAAGGAGGAGGAAGTAATGAAGGACTACAAAATAAAGGTATTTAAAAGCAACAAATTAAATAAAAATTGTCCATTCTGAACACTATGAGATTAGAGCATGCAGCACAGACAAACATAAAAAAATGGGTGGAACTCCACTTCAAGGGCCAGATGCAATGTATGTGAATGCATGGAGGGCCGCATTCACCTGCTAATTAAATGAAGATAATAATCTGGACTTCCTTACACACAGCCAGCACCTCTGGATCCCTTTACATTGCACAGCCCCCCTGCAAATCAAACAGCCCCATGTGCTGCTTTAAAATTTTGCACACTCGTGGAATAGCAACAAACTACGGTATGAGATACGAAGAGAGGAAATGGATAGCCGCACTCCAATAACCAAAAAGGTTGTCTTTTTATTCAAACGAACAGCAAATGCATCACTTCACAAGGTCACAGCAAAGGAACAGGTCTTGTGCTAAGAATCGCGGCAATACCTCACATGTGTGGTTTGCACACTGTTTACATTTGAAGTCGCAACTTACGTATGTGTTCGCTTCTGTGCGTGACCATGGAGGGATGAGGTGCATTTTTTTTTTTTTACACTTTTTTTGTACCTTAAAAAAAAAATTCTGATCACTTTAAATGCTGTCAGACGGAATGTAAACATACCTTGTGACAGTAATAGGCAGTGATGGGTACTCTTTATGGAGGGATCTGGGGTCTATAAGAACACAAATCCCTCCTTTGCATGCTTTGCAAGTTTGGCTGTTTTGAATACTGTAATTTCTTTTTTTTTGGCACCTTTAAGTCTTCCGATTCCAGCTTTGTTTGGGTCTCTGGCCAGCCGGCAGATGTGCCGCCTTGTCTCTCAGGCCTCCCAGTGTGACGTGAGAGCCCGGACGAGCCGCGAAAGGGGGGGGGCGAGGTCTCCTCCCGCTGCTTGAGATAACAGCCGAGCGGCTTCTTAGCCGCATCGGTTGTCATCCCAAGAAAGCCGACCGGGGTTTAAATGTTCGCCGGCCGGGTGCACGTGAATTCATCACATGCTCATGCTCATTGTCATCATCTTCAAGAGTACCTGCTAGGCTGAAGAGTTAATCCCTGCTGCTACCTGCGGGTTCCCCTTCTTTTTCTCGTGGTTTGTCTCTTCTCCTCCTCGTGTCACAGACACCGCTCTGGGGAGAAGATGAGGGAAGGCGGAGCATCAGGCGCCGCCACTGCTAGTTACCCTGCTCTTTTTCCTGCACCCGGTAAAGACATCGGCCGTCATGGTGCGTGCACCTGTCGCTCCAGCCGTCCAGCTGCGGCGCCGGGGCCATGTTAGTGCAGGGGGCAGGCGCAAGAGGTGGCCGCAGGACGGTGGGTTTTTTTTTGTGCGGGGGGTGACTTTTTTGTCACCCCCCCCATGGCGCCCATGGCACTTGCCATGACTGCCACACCATAGATACGCCACTGGCCTGAACTGTTGATACAAGGCAGGATGGATCCATGCTTTCATGTTGTTTACACCAAATTCTGACCCTACCATCTAAATGTTGCAGCTGAAATCGAGACTCATCAGACCAGGCAACGTTTTTCCAATCTTCTATTGTCTAATTTTGGTGAGCCTGTGCGAATTGTAGCCTCGGTTTCTTGTTCTTAGCCGACAGGAGTGGCTGTAGCCCATCTGCTTTAAGGTTTGCTGTGTTGTGTGTTCAGAGATGGTAATCTGCATACCTTAGTTGTAACGAGTGGTTATTTGAGCTACTGTTACCTTTCTATCATCTATAAACCAGTCTGCCCATTCTCCTCTGACATCAACAATACATTTTCCCTCACACAACCGCCGCTCACTGGATATTTTCTCTTTTCGGACCATTCTCTGTAAACCCGAGAGATGGTTGTGTGTGAAAATCCCAGTAGATCAGCAGTTTTTGAAATATTCAGACCAGTCCATATGACACCAACAACCATGCCACATTCAAAGTCACTTACATCCCTTTTCTGATGCTCGGTTTGAACTTCAGCAAGTTGTCTTCTCCAAGTCTAGAGGGTTAAATGCATTGAGTTGCTGCCATGTGATTGGCTGATTAGAAATTTGTGCTACCGAGCAATTGATCAGGTGTACCTAATAAATGAATATATATATATATATAAGACCTATTGGGATTTGACCACAGGCATATCTATATACTGTATATTAGGGATGTCCTGATACCGGTACTAGTATCGGTATCGATGCCGAGCATTTCCCAGAGTACTTGTATTTAGGGGAAATGCTCCGATGACTCACCCGATACCATGGCAGGCAGGGGAGTTGCAAGTCTTCTCCCCCGTGCTGTCTTTCCCCCTGCTCCGTGCCGGTCTTGTCTCCCCCCCGCTGCGTGCCGGTATTGTCTCCCCCCGCTTCGTGCCGGTATTGTCTCCCCCCGCTCCATGCCTGTATTGTCTCCCCCCGCTCCGTGCCAGTCTTGTCTATCCCCGCTCCGTGCCGGTCTTGTCTATCCCCGCTCCGTGCCGGTCTTGTCTATCCCCGCTCCGTGCCGGTCTTGTCTATCCCCGCTCCGTGGCAGTCTTGTCTATCCCCGCTCCGTGGCAGTCTTGTCTATCCCCGCTCCGTGCCGGTCTTGTCTATCCCCGCTCCGTGGCAGTCTTGTCTATCCCCGCTCCGTGGCAGTCTTGTCTATCCCCGCTCCGTGCCGGTCTTGTCTATCCCCGCTCCGTGCCGGTCTTGTCTATCCCCGCTCCGTGCCGGTCTTGTCTATCCCCGCTCCGTGCCAGTCTTGTCTATCCCCGCTCCGTGCCGGTCTTGTCTATCCCCGCTCCGTGGCAGTCTTGTCTATCCCCGCTCCGTGCCGGTCTTGTCTATCCCCGCTCCGTGGCAGTCTTGTCTATCCCCGCTCCGTGCCGGTCTTGTCTATCCCCGCTCCGTGCCGGTCTTGTCTATCCCCGCTCCGTGCCGATCTTGTCTATCCCCGCTCCGTGCCGGTCTTGTCTATCCCCGCTCCGTGCCAGTCTTGTCTCCCCCCGGTCTTGTCTCCCCCGCTCCGGTCTTGTCTCCCCCTGCTCTGTGCCCGTCTTGTCTCCCCCCACTCCGTGCCCGTCTCCTCCTCCCCGCTCCGTGCCCGTCTTCTCTCCCCGCGCTCCGTGCCCGTCTTCTCTCCCCGCGCTCCGTGCCCGTCTTCTCTCCCCCCGCTCCGTGCCGCTCTCCCCCCTCAATCTGTCAGGATGGAGAGCGGAGGTAGGAGCCGCTAAACCCGTCTCCTATCTTTTCAGAATGAACAGAGTCAGTGATCACTGACTCTGTCCATTCATATAACTGAGCATCGTAACCTATGTTTACGATGCTTCTGTTTATGAATGGAGAGGAGCTTCTCTCCATTCATTTCAGCTGAGGCTGCAGAGAAAGGGGCTGGGGAATCTGTGTCCTTAGTCCCTTTCTCTGTCTTAAAGGAGAGACACCAGAGGTCTGTTAAGACCCCTGATATCTCTCCAAAGACCCCCAACAGGGCTGATAAAAAAAAAAAATTGCAATAAATATTTTTTTTTTAAATAAAATGTAAAAAAAACAAAAAAAAAAACAATCCACTCCCCCCCCCCCTAAAAAAAATAAAAAAAATACTGCCACGGTCACATGACATTAAAAAAAAAAAAAGTATCGGTAATCGGTATCGGCGAGTACTTGAAAAAAAGTATCGGTACTTGTACTCGGTCTCAAAAAAGTGGTATCGGGACAACCCTAATATATATATATATAAATACACAGCTATATATTGAGTTGTTAGATTGTAGTTCAGTTTATAAAGAAACATAAAGGAATAAGCTCTGGAAGTTGAATCTGAATTAAACATGACTTCCCATAGCTGCTCATCATTAGCCTGCTAGGGTCAGTACAATGAAGGCGGTGAGTGGCCATGCTCTCAGACACGCCACACTCGCTCAGTCTCTCACACTCGCTCAGTGTGTCGGCCCGGAAGCCTCTCGCTTGTAGAACGCTCACGGTTACATGTACACGTAGTGTCCGCCAGGGGGCGGGGCTCTCACCAGGCTCTGCTCTCCTCCGATCATACAGATGCAGGGCGGCCAGACAGGAAGCGCTGCTCACCGCCGCCCCCACTACAAATCCTCCGACGAAGCGGCGGCTCACAAGCCGGTAAACCAGGCGACCAGTCATGACTAGGAAGCGGGAACAAAAAGAAAGCACAGCGCTACGTGCAGTCCTATACGACTCCACTAAGTGACAATTTAGCGCCAGCTGCTGGCTGTAGATGCGAGCTGCATGCAGTAGTGCAGTAAGCAGGCGAGCTGTGACTGTAGCGTCATCTTGTGGCTGTGTTTAGAAATGCAATAGTAATAAAAATATTAAAAGAATAATGCTACAGTAATTGTCCCACCTTACTTCTCTAATCATCACTGCTAATCTAGTTTAGAGTTACTTTTCTCCGAGGAGCATTTCAAGATGAAAGAAATTCCCTCTGGGGGATCAATGCACAGTGCAAGGGTTTAACACATGTTGTTACAGATTCCTTACCTTTTGTTACTGTGAAGAAATAGCTGTCGCCCCCCCCCCCCCCCCCCAAAGTTATTATTAGGCTATAGGGAACGCTGCTCTCATTAGAATTGTTTAACCGCTTCAATACCGGGCACTTTTACCCTCTTCCTGTCCAGGCCGGCATTCAGCGCTGTCACACTTTGACAATTGCACGGTCATGCAACACTGTATCCAAATTATTATTTTTTCCCCACACAAATGGAGCTTTCTGTTGGTGGTATTTATTCACTGCTGGGTTTTTTATGTTTTGCTAAAAAAAAAAAAAAAAAAAAAAAGACCATACGTTTAAAAAAAAAAAAAAAAAAAAAGGTTTTCTTAGTTTGTCAGAAAATATTGTAAATAAGTAATTATTCTCCTTCCCTGATGTGCACTGATGAGGTGGTACTGACTGGCATCACTGATGGGCATTGTTGGGGGTGCACTGATGATCAGGGCCCTGATTATCTGCACAGGTCTCCCCTGTGAGATGCTGCTGATCAGGTCTCCTCACACGCTGTCAGTGGGAGGCGAGGAGAGTTGATAACATGTAAACAAGGAAATGCAGGCTATCAGCTGGGACTGGACACAGCTGATCACATGGGTAGAGCCGCATCATTGGCTCTTTAGCGAAATCAGGGACACAGCGCACAGCCTGCAAGCCATCATATGACGTCCTCTCAGAACAAGAGTGTACCCGCCCGCTGTCATTTTTCTATATGGCGGGCAGTTAAAGTAGAACTATAAGCAAAACTTTCTTTTTTACTTTTTGGAAAAAGTAAGGGAAGGTTATAGCCCCTGTAAGTTTTTTTTGCCATCTGTGCCCCATTGAGAAGACTTGCCTTCACTTCCTGTCCCATAGCCAAACAGGAAGTGAGAGGAATTATTTAAAGTGATACTAATCTTTTATTTTTTTACTTAAAAATAACAAACATATTATACTTACCTGCACTGTTCAGTGGATTTTCAGAGAGCTGCCAAGATTCTCCTCTTCTTGGGTCCCTATTCAGCACTACTAGCCCCTCCCTCCTGTTGAGTCAAAGGTCCCTGTGTCCATTCAGACTGCACATAGAATGCATGTAGATAAAAGAAAACCTTCGGATATTACAACCACTTTAAGTGCAAATTAAGGGAATCTCTTGGGGACCCCCAGGTAACCAGGACTAGTGTCCCCAGTGAAAGATCTCCCCTCTATTAATCATTATTATTTCAGAAGTCTAAAAAGTTAATGTACAGTGATCCATAAGACTAAAGGCCTGTACACACATTCAGAAAATCTGAAGATAAATGTCGTCCGATGAACGATCTGACGATTTTCTGATTGTTAGTATGCTGCTTTTGACAGCCGATTACGAATTTTCGCCAGACAAAAATTTGATGTGCAGGCTTGAAATTTCTTGTCTGATGTGACCACAACTTCCGATGTTCTGACCATTAGTGTGGTTTTCTGACCAAAAAAAATCTGAAAAGCAAGACTAGGCATGCTCAGAAGTGAAAGAACACATACAAAACAATTCAACACATTACCTCACTTGTGACACCCGTAAAATTTCTGCACATTTTCTGATGGTTAGTACCCTCTCCACCTTTGATTTCAGATTTTTTAGCATTAAGCAAAAAACTGCCAAAAATTCGACCAATAAACTGACCGTGTGTACAAGGCTGTAAAGTTGAGGTTCACACAAAAAGTGAACCTCCGCTTTTTTTGATCCCCCCCCCCCCTCCGGTGTCACATTTGGCACCTTTCAGGGGGGTGCAGATACCTGTCTGAGACAGGTATTTGCACCACTTCCGGATTCTGATCCCCACAGGGAATCCAGCCTGTCACGTCACCCCCCCTCCCGCTGTCTTCTGGGAAACACTGTTCCCAGGAGAGAGCGGGGACCAGTGACGGAGGGCCATGATCCTCGCACATGCGCAGTAGGGAATTGGGCAGTGAAGCCGCAAGGCTTCACTTCCTGATTCTCTCACCGAGGATGGCGGTGGAAGCAGCCGCGGACCGAGCGATTGCTTAGCCTCGACTGCTGACATCGCGGGCGCGCTGGACAGGTAAGTGTCAATTTTTTAAAAGTCAGCAGCTGCCGTATTTGTAGCTGCTGTATTTGTTTCTTTTTTTTTTTTGATTTAATGATTGTTAATATTATGAATATGACCATATATGTTGTAATTTGTATGAGTTTAATTATGACCCAGTGTGGGCATGGTGACATTTGGGGAACAAAGTACATGAGTACTCCGATCTGTCCAGTGTCACCGGGTCTATAAGTGATAAGATGGCACGGGTCGGATACCTTGATAGTTGTTTGATGTGGTCGACGACCGACGTGCCTCTAGAAATCCGCAGTGAGAACTGGTGGAGAGCTATTTGTCACCAATGAACAGGTTAACTGCCCAATTGTAGACTATAAAGTTACAAGTCTGTCCCGTGTGGCCACGCCTATTGACAAAGATGTAATGATGAAATGCGTCTAGGCGGGACCATACGGACTGTGAATCCGTCAGCTGATGCAAGCTCTACCCAGGTATCACGTGGATGCGAATTGTACGATCGGTGAGCGAGTATCATGACATGCTGCACAGTGGTTTTATTATGACATGCTATAT
The DNA here is from genome assembly GCF_905171775.1 of Rana temporaria. NCBI lineage: Eukaryota > Metazoa > Chordata > Amphibia > Anura > Ranidae > Rana > Rana temporaria. Next base: position 81,198,945 of record NC_053493.1, on the reverse strand, counting down.
TTTATATATGTTCTTGTAAGTGCAATGGGAAAAGGTGGGGTCTGTTTTATGGAGTATACTTTTAAACAGGTTCACGCTATGAGGATATCTTTGTTATGAGCTATTGTGATTGCAAGCGGTATCAGAGCTCAAATGCCCAGACTAAGTGAGGGACAAGCTTCAAATCACTCAGGAGTTTTAATTGATCATAGATGAAGTGGCCTTCCTATATAAGTTGGTTAATGAGAAATATTTCTTTAAAAAGCATTTACCCTATCTCAGTCTGGTGAGTTAGAATTTTGAGGGAAGTGGAATCACGTGTTGTGTGACAGTTTTTATACTCTATCCGTTAACCCCCCCAATGAACACTCAATAGGATTATGCTCCAGTTGGACTCATGTCACAGGGTGGATAATTATAAACAATGAAAAATTCTGTGTTTAATACACTTAGGCCCCGTACACACGACCGAACATGTTTGCTGAAACTGGTCCGCGGACCAGTTTCAGCAGACATGTTCGGTCGTCTGTACAACCGAGCGGACAGGATTCCAGCGTACATTTGCCCGCCGGGCCTTTTTCGAGTGGGCAAATGTTTCTAAACTTGTTTAGAAACATGCCTGCTGGAATCCTGTCCGTCGGACATGTTCGGTCGTCTGTACAGACTTACCGTACATGTCCGAGCGGCCCCCATCCCTCGCATGCATCGAATGACTTTGACGCATGCGTGGAAGCATTAAACTGCCAGGGCCGCGCACGTCGCCGCGGCGACGGCACGGCCTCGTCGCCGCGTATTGTGTACGCGCGGATTTCTGTATGATGGTGTGTACAGCCATCATACAGAAATCTCCAGGCGGACATGTACGCTGAAAACGGTCCGGCGGACCGTTTTCATCGTACATGTTTGCCCGTCTGTACGAGGCCTTAGTGTACTTTCACACTGAGGTGCTTGGTGCGCTGGCGGTAAAGCCCCACTATTTTTAGCAGCATTTTACCTTTGTGTTTGCCTCGATTTTCGGGTGCTAGCGGGAAGATTTTAACCCACGCTAGCGGCCAAAATAGGGTTAAGCTGCAAAGCAGCGTTTTTGCGGGCGGTTTGGAGGCGCTACCCCATTGATTTCAATGGGCAGGGGCGCTATAGGAGTGGTATTTTTACCGCTCCTACCGTTCCTCAAAGATGCGGATGGCAGGACTTTTTTTAGCGCCCCGCCAGCACAACGCTCCAGTGTGAAAGCCCTCAGGCATTCACACTGGATAGAAAGGAGCGGCTCTTTCAGGGCGCATTGCAGGCGCTATTTTTAGTGCAATAGCATCTGCAAAGCGCCTCAGTGTAAAAGCAGCCTAAAGAGCGCTGCTTAGGTCTTATGGATCACTGTACAATAACTTTTTAGACTTCTGATACATATATATATTTATTATTATAGCAGCAGCCTATTTAATTAATTTTAATATTGTTTTATCTAAGCGCTGGATGAGTGATACTGTTTACTTTATGAATTATATAAATCATTATTGCAGAGGAGGAGAGAGGCATGGACCATATTTATGACCACCAGGGCCGATCCTAGGGTCACAGCCGCCTGGGTGCAGAAATATTTCTGGCGCCCCCACATGGGCGTCGCCATTTTACTAACGCCTCCCCTTTACAAATGTTTCTATGGCAATGACTCAACCACAGAGATGCTCCCCCACAAAGTCTTCATTACCCTGGGATCCTTACATGATCTCTTACCAATAAACAAAATACAGGAAGAGAAGCAGAGTACTTTATTAGGACCTGGAGAAGGGCCTCTCTGATGGACACAGAGAAGGCTTCTGTTAGAGAGTCTGTTAGATGTTCGGCACCCCCACCTCTGCAGGCGCCTGGGTGCAATGCACCCTGCCTAGGATCGGCCCTGATGACCACCACATGACCAACATCTTACACTGACAATGTTGGGTGCATGGTTGTCACAGAGACCCTCTCCTATTTCAGCACTTTCAGTCTCTAACCCAGACCAAATTATGATGCATATAAAGATTTATATGCTTGTTCCAAGTCAGTGACCATGAAGGTATTGATGCCAAAAGGTTAGCATAACAGCCAGGTACTTATTACTTTCACATAGAGATTACCAACGGAAGCTCCTAAATTGTTATCAATAGAAGTCTACTTTAAAGAACAACTGTAATGGAAAATATTGCATACTGACAACTCCATTAAGAGAATGTTTTTAAAGCCCAACTCCAACAGTAATTTAGGCTTTTTAATTTTTGTTCTGCAGGCTAATTATGCAAGTCCTTCTCCTTCCAGCACTGAGAAGTTCTGGATGATACAGAGGTTGGAGCTGACTTCAGTGACACTTTCGTTAGTATACAGTGTGCTGCAGGGGGTAGGAGCATGACCCCCCAGCGGGACACCTCTTTGGACTGATGCTGAATATTGCAGCCTAAACTATTGTTTTTTGCTTGAAAAAGTGACCCAACAATAAAGTTAAGGCAGTTTATTCCATTTTCTTTTTTTAATTCTGTGAACAACAGTTTTAATAACAGCATTCGTTGTGGGATGTATTTTATTTTCCTTAACCACTTCATTACCAGACACTTTCCCCCCTTCCTACCCAAGCCAACTTTCAGCTGTCAGCGCTGTCGCTTTTAAATGACAATTGCGCAGTCATGCTACACTGTACCCAAACAATTTTTTTTAGCATTTTGTTTCCATAAATAGAGCTTTATTTTGGTGGTGTTTGATCACCTCTGGGTTTTTTATTTTTTGCTAAATAAAAAAAGACCCCAAATTTTGAAAAAAAAATAAGTTTTTCTTAGTTTGTTATAAAATTTTGTAAATAAGTATGTTTTCTCCTTCACTGATGGGCACTAATAAGGTGGTCCCCGATTGGCATCACTGATAAGGAGGCACTGGCAGGCATTACTGATGGGCACTGATTGGCATAATTTGTGGGCACAGATTGGCATTCCCGGTGGTCCTATGTGGGCATCCTCGTGGGGGCTGCGCAGACCCCCCCCCCATCAGGAGAACAGCCGATTTGCTCTCCTCTAGTCGTGTCTGTCAGACACGATAGAGGAAAAGCCGATACACGGCTCGTCCTGTTTACACCGTGATCAGTTGTGATTGGATACAGCTGATCACGCAGTAAAGAGCGTCCATCAGAGGCCCTTTACCCTTGCCATCATTTTTGCTATAGGCCAGGCGGGAAGTGGTTAATTTAGGGTTTTCTCTACATTTGCATGCATATTAAACTGGTGGTTGTGTTACACAAGAATGTATATATTATGGTAAAATATATATATTTATGTGTTTTTCAGACAATATAATGAACAGGTAAGTCTCTTGCGGATGGATTCCCCTTTTTTCCCCACATTATAGAGAATTCATAAAAGAAGCTTAAAACAAACTCATCAATAGAGAGACAAGGAGGCTGCCATTGTTGTCCTTTCCCTATGAAAGGTGGCTGCTGTCTTCAATACTTTGGTCACTCGCCTACAACAGATCCACAAATAAAACTTTTTTTTCCAGACTTTTCTGATCTTCAACCTGAGGCCCAACACAAAATTGTAAACTTACCTAAAAATTTAGATTTGGGGGGGGTTTGTAAAAAAAAAATGTCTCTTTACTGGACTCTTACAAGTTTTATCTGCCCAAAAGAAAAATTCATTCAACCTGACAGAAACCTTGCAAATCCATAACATCATAAAATCAGTCTAGGAGAAAATAAGGACTTAAAATAAATAGCAGAATTTGTAATCATTATGGTAGATTGCACCAGTTAATGGGTGGGTGTTCATTGTACTAAGAGGCTGTGTAATCAATAAACACAAGATATATGTCTTAACAAACATGCTAGAAAAAGGAAGAATCCGTATGTACTAACAAAACAAAGATAATAACATGTAATACTTGCTTTAAATCTAAGAAGTCCAGGTGTGTTTGGGTATAAACATAAACCATCATGTACAGCATACCTCCATAGACCATCTGTGTATAGCTGCTAACGCGACAGACGGAAGCACTGCGATTAGGCCAATAAAACAGATGACTGCATTACACCCAGTGGAAATACATGAAGAGGGTAATTTAATTTAACGTCATTAAACAATAATTTGCAAAGATGCTGGACCTCCTGCCTGTATGAAGCACACAGCTTACCAAAATAGATGTCAATATAAACCATTAAAGGAGTCATGTCATCTATAATGATGTCACACCCAGGGTGGAAATCTGATGGTACTCAGAACATCAGGGTGCCTGCAATTACACAGTTTAAAAAAAAAAAAAAAAAGAACACACACACACACATATTATATATACACAGTTCTGCTCATAAGTTTACATATTTACAAGAATTTAGGACTTCTTGGCCATTTTTCAGAGAATATAAATGATAAACACAAAAACTTTTCTTTCACTCGTAGTTAGTGTTTGGCTGAAGCCATTTATTATAAACCGACTGTGTTTTTTCTTTTTAAATCATAATGACAGAACCTTCACTTTATTCTGTTGTAGCCAATGACAGGTTGACTTGACCTTGTGTTTTGGATAATTTTCATGTTGGAATGTCCCATGCGTCCCAATTGAAAACCATTTATCATTTTCCTTCCACTTCACAATTATGTGCCACTTTGTGTTGGTCGATCACATAAAATCCCAATAAAATACATTTACGTTTTTGGTTCTAACATGACAAAATGTGGAACATTTTAAGTGGTATGAATACTTTTTCAAGGCACTGTAAATTCTCAGATAGATCCATAACTACTGTCTTTTTAAATCTGTGTGACTTCAATTTAGTATGGATAGTTTATAAATCTTCCAACTAACCTTTCTAGAGTTTAAAAGGATAAATTCTTTAAAAAAAATAAAATAAAAAATGAACATCTTTTTCGAGGTTAAAAAAATTTTCATTTTTTTTTTTTAAACTCTGATGCCGCTTACACACGGTCGTTTTTTCGGCATTAAAAAAAATTACATTTTTAAAATGTCATTAAAAATTATCTTGTGTGGGCTTTCACAAGATAATTTTTCGGCTTCTCAAAATGTCGTTTTTCGTGATGTAAAAAATGATCGTGTGTGGGCAAAAACGACGTTTTAAACCCGCGCATGCCCAGAAGTAGTGATGTCGTGAACCTAAAATTTTCCGCAAATGTTCGCGAACGGGCGAACCGCCATAGGCTTCAATGGGCAGGCGAATTTTAAAACCCACAGGGACTCTTTCTGGCCACAATAGTGATCGAAAACTTGTTTCAAGGGGACTAACACCTGGACTGTGGCATGCCGGAGGGGGATCCATGGCAAAACTCCCATGGAAAATTACGTAGTTGTCGCAGAGTCCGTTTTTAATCCATAAAGGGCATAAATCACCTAACATTCATAAATTGTCTGGAATAACGTGCTTTAAAACATCAAGTATGATGTTATATCGATCAGGTAATGTAAGGGTTAGGGTTAGGGTTACAGATAGGGTTAGGGTTACAGACAGGGTTAGGATTAGGGTAACAGATAGGGTTAGGGTTAGGGTTACAGACAGGGTTAGGGTTACAGTCTGTAACCCTAACCCTGTCTGTAACCCTAACCCTATCTGTAACCATCACCCTATCTGTAATAGGGCTAGGGTTCACAGTGACAGACCAAACTCTGACAGACCAAACTTTCCGTTTAACGCACCGCAAACAACTGCAAACAGTCCATTTGCACAACCGCAAACTCCCCATTTACACAAGGTTGGATACCAAGCTAGCCATGTCCCGTTCCTTGTCCTCACTGACGTCAATGAACGTTTTGGAGATTGCAGGCGATGGGGGTTTTTCAAAGCCTATGGTCGTGCTGAGGTAGTTCAGTGACAGTTAACTGCTTAACGCCCGCCGCACGCCTATATACGTCCACAGAATGGCACGTACAGGCAGATGGGCGTATATATACGTCCCTGCCTTCTAGCGGGTCGGGGGTCCGATCGGGACCCCCTCTGCGGCGGGCGGCTTACCTCCGGGAGCGATCCGACTCGAGGGGACGGCTGTTCGTTTCTGTCCGCCCCCTCGTGATCGCTTCCTCTGCCTGTAAAATGTAAACATAGGCAGAGGAAGTGATGCAGCTCTCATCTCGGCGGTATTTTCAAACCGCCGAGATGAGCGAAGAGTCACAGTAAGTCGCACCTAACACTACACTGACACCAGTACACATAGGCACATTTAACCCCTTCCGAACACCCCCCTGTCACACTGTCACTGAATGCAGTGATCATATATGTACTGATCACTGCATTTAGTGTCAGTGACAGTTAGTGTGACAGCCAGTTAGTATTAGGTCCAGGGTAGCCCCGTACCCCCCTAATAAAGTTTTAACCCCTTGATCACCGCCCTAGTTAACCCTTTGACTCCCTATTGCCAGTGTCACTAAGCGTGCCAGTGACACTGTTGCCGCTAGGAAGCTATTTTTTTTTTTTATTGTGATTTGTTTTTTTACTAAAGACCTGTGGCTGAATACATTTTGGCCTAAATGTTTGACTAAAATTAAGTTTATTCAATTTTTCTTATAACAAAAAGTAAAAAATATTGTTTTTTTTTCAAAAATGACGCTCTATTTTTGTTTATAGCGCAAAAATAAAAATCGCAGAGGCAATCAAATACTATCAAAAGAAAGCTCTATTTGTGGGAAGAAAAGGACGCAAATTTTGTTTGTGAGCCACGTCGCACGACCGCGCAATTGTCTGTTAAAGCGACGCAGTACCGAATTGTAAAAACGCCTCTGGGCATTTAGTAGCATATTGGTCTGGGGCTTAAGTGGTTAAGTGACCCAGAAAACAATGATTCTGCAGTGTGGGCCCATTGTTGGCCTAGTAGGCTTTAATGATCACCTTAGATCAGTGGTCTCCAAACTGCGGCCCGGGGGCCAGATGTGGCCCTTTGCTTGATGTTATCCGGCCCTTGGGGTGCTTTTTTATTCATTGGCACCAATGATGGGGCGGAATTCTTCCCAATGACACCAATGATGGGGCATAATTCCTCACAATGACCCCAATGATGGGGCAGAATCCCTCCCAATGATGGGGCAGAATCCCTCCCAATGATGGGGCAGAATCCCTCCCAGTGATGGGGCAGAATCCCTCCCAGTGATGGGGCAGAATCCCTCCCAGTGATGGGGCAGAATCCCTCCCAGTGATGGGGCAGAATCCCTCCCAGTGATGGGGCAGAATCCCTCCCAGTGATGGGGCAGAATCCCTCTCAGTGATGGGGCAGAATTCCTCTCAGTGATGGGGCAGAATTCCTCTCAGTGATGGGGCAGAATTCCTCTCAGTGATGGGGCAGAATTCCTCTCAGTGATGGGGCAGAATTCCTTCCAGTGATGGGGCAGAATTCCTTCCAGTGATGGGGCAGAATTCCTTCCAGTGATGGGGCAGAATTCCTTCCAGTGATGGGGCAGAACTCCTTCCAGTGATGGGGCAGAATTTCTCCCTATGACACCAATGATGGGGTCCAATGACACCAATGATGGGGAATTTAGTACTCCCGATAGCCACAGTCCGGCCCCCTTAAAGTCTGGAGGACAGTAATCCGGCCCTTTGTTTAGAAAGTTTGGAGACCCCTGCCTTAGATGATCACAAAGAAAATTAATGTTTTTTCTATGCAAAATTATCCAGCCGATCGCTTTTGGTCTGTTCACAATGAAGCAACGACCTTATCATCTGAGGTGTGCCAACATTGCCATTGCCAACACACTCATAGAGGTGGTCGCTTCATTGTGATACGCAAGCCCCTTCACCACAACAAGGTAATGATCACGAAGGGGAATTGACACATTTATGTGCCTTTTTTTTTTGTTTTGTTTTTGCAGCCATAGTGCAGCACCAGAGGCCAGACAAATTAGGCATGTACACAGTAGGTATTGTTGCAGCTGCTGCTGTAGCAGCGGCCATAAAAATTGCAGAAAGTGCACTAAAACATTGCGGCTTGAACCTTATTTGGTGGCGGATAAGTCACGCAAGTCATCCGGCATGCAGAGATAAAATACAGCAGCGTGTGGACCATTTGTAGCCCAAGGAAGCTCATCTCATCAGGCCTTTAGTCAAATGTATCGCCCACTGTCAGTCCCTTCGGGATCCATGCCTCATTCATCTTAATAAAGGTGAGGCAATCTAGACTTTTTTGACTTAGGCGACTTCTCTTCTCAGTGACAATACCTCCTGCTGCACTGAAGGTCCTTTCTGAAAGGACACTTGAAGCGGGGCAGGCCAGAAGTTCTATCGCAAATTGGGATAGCTCAGGCCACAGGTCAAGCCTGCACACCCAGTAGTCAAGGGGTTCATCGCTCCTCAGAGTGTCGATATCTGCAGTTAAGGCGAGGTAGTCTGCTACCTGTTGATCGAGTCGTTCTCTGAGGGTGGACCCCGAAGGGCTGTGGCGACGCGTAGGGCTGAAAAAGCTCCGCATGTCCTCCATCAACAACACGTCTGTAAAGCGTCCTGTTCTTGCCGGCATGGTCATGGTAGGAGGAGGATTACTTTCACCTCTTCCACTTTTAGATTCCCGTTGTGCTGTGACATCACCCTTGTATGCTGTGTAAAGCATACTTTTTAATTTATTTTGGAACTGCTGCATCCTTTCCGACTTCCGGTAATTTGGTAACATTTCAGGCACTTTCTTTATATACCGGGGGTCTAGTAGCGTGGCCACCCAGTACAGGTTGTTCTCCTTCAGGCTTTTTATACGAGGGTCCCTCAACAGGCACGACAGCATGAAAGACCCCATTTGCACAAGGTTGGATGCCGAGCTACTCATGTCCCGTTCCTCGTCCTCACTGATCTCACTGAAGGTCTGTTCTTCCTCCCAGCCACGTACAACACCACGGGTACCAGATAGGTGACAACGAGCACCCTGGGATGCCTGCTGTGGTTGGTCTTCCTCCTCCTCAAAGCCACATTCCTCCTCTGACTTCTCTTCCTCACACTCCTCTTCCAGCGTTTCTGCAGGTCCAGCAAGTGATGCTGATAAGGCTGTTTCTGGTGGTGATGGTGACCACAACTCTTCCTCTTCCTCTCGCTCATCTACGGCCTGATCCAGCACTCTTCACAGGGCATGTTCCAGAAAGAAAACAAATGGGATGATGTCGCTAATGCTGCCTTCTGTGCGACTGACTAGGTTTGCCACCTCCTCAAAAGGACGCATGAGCCTACAGGCATTGCGCATGAGCGTCCAGTAACGTGGCAAAAAAATTCCCAGCTGCACAGAGGCTGTCCTAGCACCCCGGTCATACAAATACTCGTTGACGGCTTTTTCTTGTTGGACCAGGCGGTTGAACATTAGGAGTGTTGAATTCCAACGTGTCGCAAATCAAGCGCCTCACTGGCATGTTGTTTCGCCGTTGGATATCTGAAAAGTGCGCCATGGCCGTGTAGGAACGCCTTAAATGGCCACACACCTTCCTGGCCTGCTTGAGGATGTCCTGTAAGTCTGGGTACTTATGCACAAAGCATTTTACAATCAGATTCATCACATGTGCCATGCACGGGACATGTGTCAACTTGCCCAAGTTCAATGCTGCCAACAAATTGCTTCCGTTGTCACATACCACTTTGCCGATCTCCAGTTGGTGCGGAGTCAGCCACTGATCCACCTGTGTGTTCAGGGCGGACAGGAGTGCTGGTCCGGTGTGACTCTCTGCTTTCAGGCAAGTCAACCCCAAGAGGGTGTGACACTGTCATATCCGTGATGTGGAATAGCCCCTGGGGAGCTGGGGGGGTGCAGTTGATGTGGAGCAAGACGCAGCAGCAGAAGAGGTTATCGAAAAGGATGGAGTAGGAGGAGTAGAGGAGGTGGCAGCAGACCTGCCTGCAAGTCGTGGCGGTGTCACCAACTCCTCTGCAGAGCCTAGCATTACATGCTTGGCAGCCATCAGCAGGTTTACCCAATGCGCAGTGTAGGTGATCTACCTGCCCTGACCGTGCTTTGCAGACCAGGTATCAGTGGTCAGATGGACCCTTGCTCCAACACTGTGTGCCAGGGATGCCATGACTTCCTTTTGCACAACAGAGTACAGGTTGGGGATTGCCTTTTGTGAAAAGAAATTTCGGCTGGGTACCTTCCACTGCGGTGTCCCAATAGCTTCACATTTTTTGAAGGCCTCTCTGGTTGAGAGGGGGCAAGGAGGACAACAGTGGTTGACGTGACTGAAGATGCAGCCCCAGGAGGAGGATGGTGGCTTTGAGCTTGTGTGCTGCTTGTACTCGTCATCATGTGTTGATCCCATAGGCGTTTGTGATGTGCGATCATGTGCCTTCGCAAAGCAGTTGTACCTAGGTGGGTGTTGGATTTCCCACGACTCAGTTTCTTTTGGCACAGGTTGCAAATGGCATCACTGTTATCAGAGGCAGACACACAAAAAAAATGCCACACTGCTGAGCTTTGCAATGACGGCATTCTGGTGGTGGCAACAGCATGCGTTGATTGGCGTGCTGTCTGGCTGACCACGGGTGCCGATACATGCTGTCTGACTGTGCCACTAGCTCCTTGCGACGACCTCCCCCTGCTTCCAACTCGTCTCCTCCTCCTCTCTGTCTCCCCATCTGAACTTTCCCCCTGTTCTTCTTCTCTTCGAGCTGGCACCCACGTGACATCCCCGGACACATCGTCATGATCAACCGCTTCACTTGTATCTGATAACTCAGCAAAGGAAGCAGCAGCGGGTACATCATCATCACACCATACGTCCATGTGTGTAATGCTGCCTGACTGAGTCATATCCCTTTTATCTACAACCTCTGGCAATAATGGTTGCGCATCACTCATTTCTTCCAACTCATGTGTAAATAACTCCTCTGACAGATCAAGTGAAGCAGCTGTGATGCTAGTGTTGGTGGTGGCGGCATGCGGGCGAGTGGTAACTTGAGAGATGCCCGAAGCTGAGCTGGAGGAGAATGGTGCGTCAAGGTTCTGAGCGGAAGCTGTAGAAGATTGGGTGTCCTGTGTTAGCCAGTCAACTATGTCCTCAGAACTTTTCGAGTTCAGGGTACGTGGCCCCTGAACACTGGGCATTATTCTAGGGCCAAAGGGAATCACAGCATCACGACGGCCCCTGCGGGGTGGCCTGCCTCTGCCAGTCATTTTTTTTATTTGTTTAGTTGTACTATGCGTGCAAGCTACTGTGACACCAGATGAGTGGCACTGTGCACTGGCAGAAGTTGGCAGAGTAGACGCTGTAGGCCTGACACACGCCTGCAGACAACTAACTGCTATTCTTTTGCAGTCAAAATTGTGTTTTTTTTTTAAATTTAATCTACTATGCCACCAGATATATGAGTGGTGGCACTGGGCTAGAGGGCACAGTATACACTATGGGGGTAATCCACAAAGATCCGGCGTAACGTAAATTTTCCCATTTAAGTTACACTGCCTTAAAATTTCTACCTAAGTGCCCGATCCACAAAGCACTTACCTAGAAATTTTTGGCTGTGTAACTTAAATTCCGCCGGCGCAAGGCGTTCCTCTTTTCATGGGGGCGATTCCCATTTAAATTAGGCGCGCTCCCGCGCCGGCCGTACTGCGCATGCTCGTGACATAATTTTCCCGACGTGCATAGCGCAAAATTACGTTACGCCAAGCTTTGTGGATCGCGACGGGTCAATAAAGTTGCGTCGAAAAAAAAAAAAGATACGGCAAAAAAAAAAAAAAATTCAAAACAAAAAAAAAATCGTGTCGCTGGACAGAAGGGTCTGCTTTTACATGGTGTAAACAGTTTACACTTTGTAAAAGCAGCCCTAATTTTGCGTTTGCAAACTAAAACTTACGGAGAAAAAACAAAGCTGAAAAGCTTTGTGGATCTCCGTAAGTGCTAATTTGCATACCCGAGGCGGCATTTCGACACTAAATGCCCCCAGCGGCGGATGCGGTACTGCATCCTAAGATCCGGCAGTGTAAGTCCCTTACATATGTCGGATCTTCTGCCTAACTATGGGAAACTGATTCTGTGGATCAGTTCCATAGTTAGAAACAGGGATACGACGGCGTAACAGCAGTTGACACACGCTGGCAGCCAGGCAACTGACTACTATTCTATTGCAGTCAATTTTTTTTGTTTTTAAATGTTATCTACTGTGCCACCAAGATAGATGAGTGGTGGGTGGCACTGGGCACAGTGTACGCTGTACCCCTGACACACGCTGGCAGCCAGGCAACTGACTATTCTATTGCAGTAAAACATTTCTTACCTGGTATGCAACAAAAATATAAAATCTTGGGTCCATATAGTAAATATAGAAAATTCCTGGTTCCTAATCTCCCTAAATTGTTCAGTCGTCAAGGTAGCAATAGCCAGTTACAGGGCTTGGCTTACTAAGTCAAAGGAGGACTTCAAAAAACAGCACAGAGGCTTAGTGGTTAGCCCCTCTGCCTAGCAGCCTCAAGGTCATTGGCTCGACTCCCAACCACAACACTACCTGTATGGAGTTTGCATATTCTCCCTGTTCCATTGTGGGTTTCCCCCCACACGTCAAAGACAAACTGGTAGGTTAATTGTCTCCTGTCTTAATTGCCTGTGGTATATATATGTATGAATGTGATGTGGGAACTATAGGTTGTAATCTCCTCAAGGAGCAGAGCTGCACAAGGTTCAGGAAAGATCATGACAATAGTCAGCATCCATCCTTATGGCAGATTGACAGTTGGCTCTGCCTTTCAGTGCACAGCTGAGAGTCAGCAGCTGCAGCCCTCTCCCTAGCCCAGTGCTCCAGTATGCACTGTAGAAGAAAAGTGGGGAGAGCAGTGATTGAAAGTCACTGCTCTCTGTTCGGAGCAGAACGAGAACTGAGCAATCAGCAGTCATGTCTTAGATCAGACATGGGACAGATGTTGCAGCATGGAGGGTAGTATGGATTTTTTTTTATTATTTAGAAGTTCATATTTCTCCTTTATAAAGGAAGGAATACCATCAATGGAACAAGTAAATTATTTAGTGCAAAAATGGCCAGGTTCACAGTGGGAACAAAATGGAAAAGCAACTGCGCTAATATATTAAGTGGTAGAAAAATAAATACTACTGTGTGACAATCAAATGTGATAAAGTGAAGCTGCACCTTACTGGATATATACAAACAGTGAAAACAGAGAAAAAACAAGATGCGCTACACATAATATAAAAATGCATGAATGTATCCAAACCGAATAAAATTAATCATCCGTGAATAATATGAGGAATATAAATGAACAACAAATTATCAAAGAAAAGTCCTTAATAAAAGCAAAAAAGTCCTTTCACCAGTGAATATGAAAAGAAAAAGTCCATATTGGTAAGTGACAATCCAATAAGAAGAGATGCACGTTCCGCCCGACCTGGTTTCGCGACAAATCGCTTCCTCCAGAGGAAGCGATTTGTCGCGAAACCAGGTCGGGCGGAACGTGCATCTACATCGGTATCACCCCCCGTTGACTGCATTTTTCCACACCATTGATGGGCTGTCTGGTCTGCTTCCGGCCGGAGCTTCAACTTGATAAGCCTGTCAAACACTGCTAATCTGCAAGTGTGTTTTTGTCTTAATTTTTAAATAAACCAATTTTTTACGGATTTACACTATTGTGGCCTCCTATGTTTTTTATGTGGTATGGTTATCGTATCGTATGGTTATCGTATCCTCTAACACGGGAGTGCAACCGAGATCGTTATCTGGATTGTCCATACAAGCCTTTACTCTGCAGAGTTTAAAATCTTCATGCTACCTGGGGTCTTCTTTTAACTAAGAGACCACCAGGAATCTGGTAAGCAGATTCATTACTCGTTTGGTGGAGGTCTCTTCTTATTGGATTGTCACTTACCAATATGGACTTTTTCTTTTCATATTCACTGGTGAAAGGACTTTTTTGCTTTTATTAAGGACTTTTCTTTGATAATTTGTTGTTCATTTATATTCCTCATATTATTCACGGATGATTAATTTTATTCGGTTTGGATACATTCATGCATTTGTATATTATGTGTAGCGCATCTTGTTTTTTCTCACAGTGGGAACAGTCCATCTCTTTTTAAACTCCCCCTCCATGGGTATAATGCACCAAAATTAACAGGAGGAGGGAATGAATGACCTCTTCGAATTGAGAAAATCATTATATAAGGCCTACTTGACTACATAAAAATTCTAGCGATAAAATATCATCTACAGTCTCAGCTAAAAAGTCTGTGTCCCCCCTTACATTCTGCAAATGGACGTGAGTGAGGCAGTACTGACTGTAATGTCTGAAGTTAATCAAGCAGTGGAGAGTTAAAGGAGTATTTACAGATGTTAGTAATGAATGAATGACTTGTATAGCGCTACACATGCAAACTGAATCGCCTCTAGGCGCTTTTTCCAGCCAGTGTCTGCTTGGCTGGTGCAGTCATTTTACCCCGTAGGATCTCGACACGATTGGGACACACAGTCATACACACAGATATACACATATATATATATATATATATATATATATATACTGGGCCAATTTGGACAAGATCCAATTTACCTACCAGCATGTCTTTGGAGTGTAGGAGGAAACCAGAGTACCCGGAGGAAACCCACGCAGGCACAGGGAGAACATGCAAACTCCAGGCAGATGGTGTCGTGGTCGGGATTCGAACCAGCGACCTCACTACACCACTGTGCTACTATCAGTGGATAACCTTTGGAATAGATCAGGCATAGTGGTAGAGAATTCTGCTTTGGTGCGACAGGCTGTATGTTGCACATCTGTGGGGAGCCTGATTTAGGGGGCTGGAGCCAGTTTAGGATCCTGCTCCGAGACCTGAAGGGTACTTGGCGTTACTTCAGTGCCTGCCACAGAATTTCTTTTGTTTGTCCCAAGTGCTCCTGAGCTTCTGTAGACAACCCCAACAACCTCTGCTTTCCATGCCCCTTGCGTGCCCTGTTTTATGTCTTGTTAAGGAAGGACATGGTGTACACATATAGCCAAGAACTGGTAAATAGCAGAACAGGGTCTTATCCTGTCCATGATGATGGCCTCTTTCAAGCTCCACCTGTCACAGTTCTCATACTCTCAAAGGGTTCTTTAGGAGTTTGGGTGCCATAAGAATAAACCTTGGTCCCTATATAGCACCCTGTGGAAGACTCACTGGCTGCGCCATGTAATGAGGCGAGCAATAAACACAGTCCCCAAATAAAACATTACAGGCTGGGGGTCTGGGTATGATTCCCAAGATGTACAGTGCATCCGGACAGAACGTATTTACAGCGCTTGACTTTTTCCACATTTTGTAATGTTACAGCCTTATTCCAAAATGGATTAAATTCAATCATTTCCTCAAAATTTTACAAACAATACCCCATAATGACTACGTGAAATAAGTGTTTGAAATCTTTGCAAGTTTATAAAAAAATCACATGAACATAAGTAGTCACAGCCTTTACTTTTTTGAAGCACCTTTGTCACCAATTACAGCTTCAAGTATGATGCTACAAAAGCTTGACAAACCTATTTTTGGGCAGTTTCTCCCATTCTTTGCATGGCCATTCAAGCTCCATCAGATTGCATGGGAAGCATTGGTGCACAGCCATTTTCAGGTCTCTCCAGAGATTATCAATCGGGTTGAAGTCTGGGCCACTCAAAGACATTCACAGCCTTATTCCGTAGCCACTCCTTTGTTATCTTGGCTGCTTGCTTAGGGTCCTTGCCCTAATGGAAGATGAGCCTTCAACCCAGTCTGAGGTCCAGAGAGCTCTGGAGCAAGTTTTCATCAAGGATGTCTCTGTACATTACTGCATTCATCTTTCCCTCGATCCTGACTAGTCTCCCTGTTCCTGCTACTGAAAAACCATCCCCACAGCATGATGCTGCCACCACCATGCTTCACTGTAGGGATGGTATTGGCCAGGTGATGAGCGGTGCCTGGTTTCCTCCAGACATGATGCTTGCCATTCAGGTCAAAGAGTTCAATCTTTGTTTTATCAAACCATAGAATTTGGTTTCTCATGGCCCGAGAGTCCTTCAGGTGCCATTTGGCAAACTCCAGGCAGGCTGTCATGTGCCTCCGAGAAGTGGCTTCCATCTGGCCACACTACCATACAGGTCTGATTGGTGGACTGCTGCAGAGATGTTATTTCTTCTGAAAGGTTCTCCTCTCTCCACAGAGAACCGCTGGAGTTCTGTCAAAGTGATCATTGGGTTCTTGGTCACCTCCCTGACTAAGGCCCTTCTCCCCCATCGCTCAGTATGGCCTGGCAGCCAGCTCTAGGAAGAGTCCTGGTGATTCCAAACTTCTTCCATTTGGATCTTTAATGCTGCAGCAAATTTTCTGTACCCTTCCCCAGATTTATGCCGCGATACAATCCTGTCTTGGAGGTCTACAGACAATTCCTTGGACTTCATGGCTTGGTTTGTGCTGACATGCACTAACTGTGGACCTGATATAGACAGGTGTGTGCCTTTGCAAGTCACGTCCAATCAACTGAATTTACCACAGGTGGACTCCAATCAAGTTGTAGAAACATCTCAAGGATGATCAGTGGAAACAGGATGCACATGAGCTCATTTTTGAGGGTCATAGCAACGGCTGTGATTACTTGTGATATTTTTTTCATACAAACTGCTTTAACGTTGTCACTATGGGGTATTGTTTGTAGAATTTTCAACAAAATAATCAATTTAATCCATTGTGGAATAAGGCTGTAACATAATGTGGAAAAGGTGAAGTGCTGTGAATACTTTCTGGACGCACTGTACACTTTTAGATGAATGTCAGCAATGACAACTCTTATATATCTCCCATAACAAGTTTATGTGAATAAAATGTCCATTACCAGGATCCTCCAGTCATGGGCGTCTGCAGAACTCTCCCCCCCCTGAACTTTTTCAGGGGGGGCATTATTTTAAGGCCACCCATGCCCCACCCCTTTTTGACAAGGTTATGAAGGGGAGGGGCTTAGTCATTATCACATAAAGCGCAGGCATGTGCCCATCATATGCAGCCTCACTGTGCCCATCAAATGTGGTCTGTACAGTACAGAGAGTGTACAGTATGTGTATATAGTGGGGGTGGATGGTATTAGTATATACAGGAAGGAAGGTGGGTGTATATAGCTGTATACAGGACATATGATGTATATCTGCAGTCAGTGACGATGGAGGAAGGTCTCTATACAGAAAGGAAGGTGGGTATATACAGCTATATATACACCCACCTTCCTTCCTGTACATAGATACCTTCCTCCATCACTGACTGCAGGTATACATCATCTGTCCTGTATACAGCTATATATACACAGGACAGATAATGTATATCTGCAGTCAGTGATGATGGCGGAATACAGGAAGGAAGATAAAATGGATGTATATAGGACAGGACAGATGATATGATCTTTCCAGCAATATCTGTTCCACTTCCAACTTTCCGATTATATATATATATATATATATATTTTTTTTTTTTATTTTATGTTCCCCTGAATGTAACTGCTGTTAACTGTGGTTCTTCACTGCTGAAAGGTATGACATTTGACATCAGGATTTCCTGTGATGAGGCCTAGGCAGCGATGAGTCCTCCTTGCTTCCTCCTCCAGTCCTCCGTAAACTTTTTTTTACACCACTTTAGACCACTTGAGTGGGAACCTCTGGCCAGATCTATATCTGACAGTCAGGGGCGTAACTAGAGCATTTGGCACCTGGGCAGATCCTATATCTTGCACCCCCTTTCACTGATCATGCCCCCCTCATCTGTATATATGTCAAAGCTACACACACCTCTGCCCCCCCCTCCCCCACTGTACACAGCCTCTTCCCTTCAATTGGACTCACAGCCCCCACTTGTAAGTTGGTCTTCCTTGTCCCAGGTCCTGTTTCTACATGTCCCTGTGAAAATACATTACAGGCAGCACATGAGGGGTGCACATACAGGAAGTAGCTAGAGGTGGCAGTAAAGAGCTTGATGTGAGCTCAATGACACAGAGCAGCAGCTGGCGACTCCCACAAACAGAGAGCAAGCACAGATCACCCCCTTGCACCCACCACTGCCTTATCCCGGCTCTGATAGCCGGCCTGACACCCCCCAAATGTGTGGCACCTGGGGCGGACCCCCCCCATAGGTACGCCACTGCTTACAGTCTGTTCTGGTCTGAGCTGCTGTACTAATGATCTGATGTTAGTACAACGATCTCCCCCACTTAACTGTTGTGTTCTGACAGGGGGACAGCCCCCCCACCAGAACAAGCCATTGGCTGAGAGCGCTGATCGAGAGCCTGCCAGCTGCCATACACACAGGCTGAATGTCAGCTGGTTTTTATTGAACTGGTCAATATCACCCAACATTCTGCCCCTGTGTACGGGGCGTAACAAGACAAAAGGGATGCACAAAAATAATCAAAATACTTTGCCCGGGTATACAGTCCTATAGGCAACAAAAGTGAAAAGTCCTATTCAAATAATTGTGCCCCGATATACTATATATTGCAAAACAAACCAAAAACACCAGATCATTTTTTACCTGTAATTTATTGTTCAATTTCATATACAAAAAAAGATAAACTTGAAATAGTCCTTTCTAAAAAGTCCTCTTATTGGTTATGGTCTGACTGCTTCTCACAGGGCAAATACTACATTCATGACAATTTATCCTGGCACCCAGTGAAAAATAAAGCAGTCAAACCAGAACTTCACAATGTCTAATCTCAAACCTGATACATTTTTCCTCTAAACAGACTACAGTAAAAGGGGACAAAGCTTCACAGCAAATTATCAACTATGATACATTGTTCTCTTAAAACCACCTTAATTATTTACCTGCAATGTAATAAACACATGTTTTACTGATGGACATATCCATTTAAACACATAGTAGTATAAATAAATATGTCCCTCAAAGTCCATCAATCCAAATGGGTTACAGCAACAGGCTCAACTGTATATATAAGTGTATACTTATATTTATATATATATTCTTTAAACAGGATATTTTAGAATAATGATTGTTAAATCAGTAGTACAAGCTATCTCTGCTACATATAATTATAGCTACAATTGTGAAATATAACACACATGATTTCACTTCGCATTGTATTCAAATGGTACTTTATGAATTGGGACTAAATACTATAAAAAAAAAAAAGAAAAAAAAAAAAAGAAAGTGAAATAAAAAAAGAAAAAAAAGACATTGACCATCATCAAAAACTTCCCACCAAGCTGCTTAGTACAGTTACCAAAAACAAAATTATTTTTTTCTTCTGTAAAAACAGATTTAAAAAATCTTTGTACAAAGAATGTTAAAAGCATACACTTTTTCCTTAAAGTATTTAACAAGTTATTAAAAAAAGAAATATTTGGAGGATCCTACTGTCAGCATATTATACATGTTCATAAGACAGTTGTGTTTAAAATAATTCTAAATGATACATTCAGAAATGTGTCCCCTTTCCCAAAAATTAAATAACAATTAATTCTTACAATCTCAAAAAAAAAAAAAAAAAAAAATAGGATTCCTGATAAACTTTGAAGATCAACACAAAGGTCAACCTAAACTTTCACTGAACATGCAATTTGTACACAGATGACCTTACAGATTTTAAGAGAAACTAGAACCCATAATGCATGATGTTCCTATAGCAAAAGTGACCAATTAAGTAAACATGTAGAGAATAAAGTATACAAACTATGTATGTTTTTAAATGTATTGGCTCATATGGTTGAAGGAGATGTCATCTCGCCAGAGTAGCTGTATATCTGCCTCCTGATGAAGGTTCCTGAACTGTGCATGTTTTGTATGGGCAAATGTGTGTGTGTGTGTGTGTGTTTTTTCCCTCTAATGTTTAAATGTAGGCTGGTACTGTTCTTATTGTGACTGGTTTGTTTGTTTCAACGATGTGCGGTTTTCTGCTGTAAAATTTCAATAAAATGTAATTTACAAATGGACACTGGGAATTTAGTATTTGCTCTTTTAAGAGTATAATAATTTGTTTTTAGAAAATAAGGATTTGGATAAAACCTCCCCAGTGGACAGAACATACTTTGATTTTGCAATCTTTTAGCAGTAAAAAAAGATATGCACTTGTAGCTAGGTTTAACTATAGGAACAACATGAATTAAAGCTTAAGTTTTTCTTTGAAAACGGCATTGTGCAGATTGAAAAAATAGTTACAGTTAAGACGCCAGTGATTACATTTTATCGAAACAAATAGCTTTTGAAATTGATACTTCAAGGTGATTAATTGCATCTTACTATGCTTCTCCAAGATTGGAGACATTACAATACCCTTGGACCAGATTCTTCAAAATAAGAATCTAAGAACCACTATGTACACAAACGTTTGACACATACTCAAACACTGACAAAGCCAACTTATCTTTTCCGTCGGATTTACAGAAATATTACTAAAGAAGTTCCTTTTCACTGAAAAATAAAATGGACGTAAATTCATCTCACCCATTCCTTTCTCAAAATAACATATGTGAGTAATGGGCTCTGACTCTTTATATCAAAGATTGGCATGGTAAGCATAAGCAAGGCATGGACTATCCTTAAAAGTTTAACTACCTGTGTGGAAATATACCTGAAATATAATGTGCATTAAAAAAAAGCTAGAGTTCTTAATTAAGGAATGCATTTTCTACCAGTTAGTATTTAGCTTTTCATACTGTAAACAAAGCAACAGATTCTTTTTTTGGATTTTTTGGGGGGATTTAAAACAAATTAAGGCTTAAACATGACTTTTTTTTATTTTTAAAATCAGAACAAATCTGAAAAAAAAAAAAAAAAACATTCTACTGAATTTAAAAGTATTTGCTATATTTATTTTTTGGCACATAGTAAAGTCACTTGAGGGATGTACTTTATTCATTTTTATGTAAATAAATTAAGCAAATTTCTAACAAAAAACATATATCTCCCCATACATTTCTGGGTGACTTTATATTTGCATTACCTGATTTAAAACCTGCTTTCTCTTTCCTTTATTTTAAATTGGCCATTTACAAATTTAAACCAAGAAAATTAAGAAACAAGGAATTTGACATTAAGCTAAATAAATTAGTCAGGGTTGTAAAAATGCATACTATGAAATAAGTCAACTGACAACCCACATGATGTCTTCCGGAATCTATACTTTGAATCTGGGAAGGGAAAGTTCTAAAAAAAAAAAAAAAAAAAAGTAATAAATAAAATAAAAAATCTTAACACATTTTTCAAATTTCAGAAATCCACACAAAAGGTCCTCTATCTTTTTGAATGGGATATCCGTAATGCAATACTGTTTAACGGGAGCTATGAGGTAATTGGTTTACAAAAGTCACTGAATCCCAAGAGTCAGATCAATAATTACAAGACCATTAGAAAATAAAATGTAGGTAAATGATGAGTCAAATCATGAAGCTTTGCACAGCTGTTTTGTTCCTCCCTAGTGAAACAAAGGCACAAACATATTCTTGTTTAGATTTAAAACATTTAAAAAAGTGTTCCATCACAGAGGAAATTACAAAAGATTTGAGGTCTTATCATAATCCATGAGATATACAGAATGCACAAATGTTAACAGAATTGTTGTTAATAGAAAATAGATGACCATAATAAAAAAAGGTATGTACATACATAGAATAATTAACAGAATGACCATCACTGTGACTTTTAAAAAAAAAATTGCTACAAAATGTTTCAAGGTTCCAACAGAAAACTTTTTGCTATTGCATCTGAATAATACAAACATCTACGATCATATTTTAATGAAAAATTATTGCTAACTTTCCCCATTTCTATTTATTATATGTATCAAGTAGCTAGGTTTTCAGATTGGCATCTTTTTTAGGAAACAATTTTAAAAGTTACAGGAATGCAGACTGTACATTGAGAATTGATTTAAAAAGTCCAAACGATTGGAGTTTACATTTCTGTGAAAGTACATCCATATACCAACCATAATACACATAATTTGTAGGGTGAAGTACTTTAATATTTTCCACATATTTATTTCATAAAAGGAAAAGTAACTGTGAAAATACAAATATAACATCAGTACAATTTACTTTTTGCCTTATTAAGTACATGGATTGGCATGTAATGTCAAAATATCACTTGGTGTCTATAACAAAAACACCAAAAATTAATTATAAAGGCTTGTTTTTATTTTGTTTAATTATTCTGTGATTTTGACAAGTATATTATTTTAAAAAAAAATCTACATTTAAGATAAGTGCTCAGATTTGTACATTTTGTTTGCTAGTACTAGAATATATTCACAATCAACTCTCAATGTACATCTGCATTTCTCATTGGCTCCTTGAAACAGAATCATTCTTATCGTCTCCCTAAATTTATCAACCTTTGGTTTTGGAAGAGTTTCACTTCTGTAAGACCTTGAAAAATGTAGCAATGTTTTCTTTAGGCATTTTTCATAGACAAATTATGTTATAGTTAGGTTACATGTCAAACTGATTTAATCTAAAAAAATACACAAAAGTTATGTTAAATGTTTCATGACCAACAAATGGATAGTTACATCGCTTTGATAAAAAGTGAATGTGTCAGGTAATTTTCATGGGATTTTTATAATGTGTGCAAGATGAACATTTCCCTACGGACAAAGCTAATTTAACTGCTGAAAGTAATACTTTTGTTCACAAGCAAATCTACATGCAACACTTTGTAAAATTGTGTTCTGCATTTAAGTGAATGATTACTTTGGTTACCTAAAAAACTAAAAAGCCATTTTTTTTCCCCACACATGGAATTCTTAAGAATGAAGCATAGGGTTGATGTATTCACCCTCATGAACACATCATGTTGTGATAAAAAGATTTTTGTTCCACTAAACACATAACATAACTTATGTTACAGTAATGTATTAATCTATTCCCTATAGAAAAAAAAAGGTTTTGTACAGATTGTACAATAAAATCCCACATACCGATTCTGGTTATTTTCCATATATTCCAGGTTTGGTTGTGTAGTACTGACAACATAATATAAAAACTTCTAAAATAATGCTAAAACTGGCAAAAAAAAAAGTCAGGCACATAATGTGCCATTTTTGCAACAACATTCTAATCACATGATCATACTGTCTAAAAAGACATACATCTTAGTAGAAGGCTATCAAATCAAATATGGCACTTGTACTTAGGACATTAAAGCTTCGGAGATTTGCTTTTTTTTTAATTAGGGAAGGAAAAACAGAACAGCTGCAAAGTTCACTTGGACATAATTGAGAGATGACAGTAAGCCTTTCCTAATAGAAATGAAATAATGAAAAAAAAAATGGATATTCAAGGTGCAGTTAAAGAAAAAGACCAAATAAATAGTCTTTGTTAACAGTATTTGTGAATAAAGGCACATTAACAAAACACATAAAAGTATATATGTAGCTTAGGTTTAGGGTAATCGTAATAACCATATTAACCCCCAATCCCCTCCTTTCCTCACAAACATTTTTTTTATAATGGAGAACATGGTAGGAAACTACCAACTGCAAGTCTTTTAAATGTCACTCTGCAGACAAAGAAAATCCAGATTAGGAATGACAGAAAAAGAAAAGGCTTACCGTCGGTTAAAAATATACATGGCTAAACAGCCATTACAAATGTATGAATGATACCAAATTATCTTATTTAGGCAGTTAATCTACAAATTTATACAATTATTTACAATGGTGCTCTGATAAAAACAAAAAGGTAGCACTTCCTAAGAGATTCTGAATTTTTTTTTTCCTTTTAATTTTTTTTTCTTTAAATTCCCTTGTCAGAAAAGCCAACTTACATTAAAATATACTTACTACAAGACAACACAACTAAAAATATATAATAAACTTATACAAGTACAAAATTCTGAGGTATTTCTGGTTTGAGGTGGTCTATGGTCATGAAATATTTTGAAATTTTATCTATTTTTTTCTTTTGTAATTGAACTCCATCATGTATTGGATAAAACACAATGCGTAAACTGTGCAGTTACCCAACACATAAAGAGGTCTACCTTGGAAGCCACGTAAATTGAATGCGTTTACTTAAAAAAAAAAAAAAAAAAAAAAAACATTGCTTGTTTTGCAGATGAAAATGTATCCAAGTATTGAATCAGCAGCATCAGAAACATTCACTGACTTGAGCAAGGTTATGGCAAATCTAGTGGGATCTGAATATGCACCAAGCTAGGTTTTAAAATTCCAAGGTACAGAGAAGGAATACCTTACAGCAACACCAATGCAGGTAAAAAGGATGTTTACATGCATCACGTGAACAGATTGTTTTTGTTTAAAGCTTTTAATGGTTGCCAAGCCCATGACCCGTTGATGCTAGTGTGGAGTCACCTGGTTATCTAACAAGGCAGCTGACATTTCCTGAACATTAAAAAATACATTTCCAGTATATCGGTGTTCTTAATTGCCTATATGGACTTTGTAGACCAGGTCTGTGCAACCTAAAACTATGGAGATGTAATGGCCCCCCCACATCCTGCCACAGCCACTAGAACATGAACAATCTCCATAGCCGAAGGACTGCAAGATCATGATTCTTAGCTTATACTAAACCACGCCATGAGACTATTGAGGTCTTCCTTTCTCTGTCCTGGTTTTGTATGGCAATGCTCTGCTCTGAAAAAGCATCCTTCCCCTTTTAAATAATTTTACCTGAGGAGTAGCTTCATAGAAATAAACCATTTGCCAAATGCTGCAGTGTGCAACCACCATCTGCCCTGCCCACACAAAGAACCTCTGAAATATTTAGCTCTCAAAATGAGAGAACATTCGGTTTTGAGTTTCTCTACATGTTACAAAGACACCCGTTAGATCCGTAAAAGACACAACAGACAATTTTTGGAGAGCTAGGTCCAGAAGGTAAGAATAGAAGGTGATCACGGTTGTTGAGAGGAAATCCTGTTTGTGGAAGGTGTATCTTATGTAACAGTCTTTAGCTTACTACAAAGTTTGCAGCATTTTGTAGGTGGTCTCCAATGGGTCCTCTCCCGAGGACCTCACACATTAAGAGAAACCAATATATTACCTAAAAAGGAGTTTGCTGAGGTTCTGAAGTACCTTCACCGTTTTGCATTCATAAGTCGGCACCTGAATGCTTGCTGAGATGTTTGTTTTCTTTTTTTTTTTTTTTTTACAGTTTTTGATTTTTTAATATTCATATATTTATATATATGTACACAATAGAACAACGTGCTGGTAAAATTGATCCAACCCATCCCAACGAGAAAATAATAATAAAAAAAAAAAAAATTCAACAAAAACCCATAATAATAAAAAAGTCAAGTCAAAATAGCAGCTGCGTTCGTGTGTATGTGTGTAGGTGTATTTTTTTTCTTTTTTTTCATTTTTATATAGAATTTTTTTTCATAGATTTTTCTGCTGTTTTGAACCTTGAGTCTGGAAAGACAAAAGCAACGATGACTCAGATACTGGACTCTTTGGGCGGCAAGTCCACATTGGTGACAGATGTAACAATGGATACAAGGCAGTCCGAGGTAGTGCCATTAACTGATTTGCGGATTTGAGAAATGCGTTCCTCCACACAGCCTGCGGACAGCCGCGCTTCTGCATCATGGTCCCAGCACTCTTCAATTGTGACACATAACTGAGCCAAACCCTGTCAACATAAAAGGGTTACAGTAAATGCTTGCTATCTATAACATGACAATCAAAAAAGTTACACCATTTGGGCAGATTTGTGACAATAGAAGCAAAATTATTAATGTTGCTCATAGCACCCAAAATCCATCTTTGTGAAGACACACTGGTGCATCATTTATGTGTAAGGACTTTCTCTAGTGAGGTCAGAGACAACTCATCACACAATTTCCTTTTCATCTAAAACCTGGCAGAGTGTAGCCTGGTATCACTGCCAGCTCAGTACCAAGGTAAACATTAGTGGAAAATATAAGGAATCCACAGATCTTATTATTCTCTCATAAGAGAAACATGGAGGCTGCTATGGTTAACCTTTTCATCTAAAATTATTGTTGCCTGATTAATGCAGGCTTTCTTACTTCTACTCTCTGGGTCACTGACATAGGCTAACTATACAAATATCAATTTCAGCCTTTTTTTGATCTTTACCACTTGAGCTCCAGAAAATGTTGCCCCCTTTATGACCAGGCCATATTTTGCTATTCCCGACTGAACTAATTTAACTGTCAATTGCGTGGTCATTGCGTGTTTGGGTAACACTGTACCCAAACAAACAAACAAAAAAATAAATAAATAAATAAATAAAAATAAATAAATATATATATATATATATATATATATATATATATATATATATATATATATATATATATATATATATATTTATTACATATTACAATGTATTACACAAATAGAGCTTTCTTTTGGTGGTGTTTGCATGTTTTATTTTTTTATTATATAAACGGAAAAAAAAAAGACTGAAAATTTAGAAAAAAATGTTTTACTTTCTGCTATAAAACCTATTCAATTAAAAATATTTTAAAAATGTTGATTTAAAAAAATCATATTTCTTCATAAATTTAGACCAAAATTTATTCTGCTACATGTCGTTGGTAAGGAAAAAAACAAACAAAAGAAAAAACAATAAGTGTATAATAATTGGTTTGTGTAAAAGTTATAACGTCTACAAACTATGAGATATATATTGGAATTTTTATTCATTTTTTAATACTACTAATGGCAGCGATTAGCCACTTATAGTGGGAAATCTGACACTGACATTTTGTGGGAACTGACATCAGCAGTGACGCGATTACAGTGATCACTGCTAATAATATGCACTATCACTGTGCTAATGACAATGGCTGGGAAGGGGTTAACATCTAGGGGCAATCAAGGGGTTAATTGTGTGCCCAACAAGTGTTAATGTGTGTACTTTTTGCTAATTTTTAATACACAGATTTGTTTCTTTTCCCTGCTTTGCAAGGAAAATAAACAAAGCAATTGGTCCTTCTGTATAGAGCCTTGTGTTGTTTATCAACACAGGGCTCTAGGCTGTGATTCTATACAGCTGATCAGCAGGTGCTGGGCATGAATCATTGGCCAGGATCTGCGTACTAATTCCCGCTGTGTATAACCACGAACCACAAGAGAGTAGGCAGGCGGGGGGCACACGCGTGCCTGAAACCCTGTCCTACTTGTCCCTCCACTGAATTTACAATGTTGGACTGATAAAAGGCCTCTTTTAGGACCATAACCGAACATGTTTTGCAATACAATTTTTCTCATAGTTGACTACTTTGGGTCAGTTCCTGACACCCAATTGTGGTCTTCCATGGATTGCTGTCCTAAACTCCTTACCCTTAACGCATGTAATTATAGATAACTATTTTGCACTCTTTTGTATTATGTTATAATGTTTTACTGTAATTTTGAAACAATAAAAATTATTGAAACATAAAATAAGAACAGAGGGAAGATGGAAAAAAAAAGAAAAAAAAAAAGAGGAATCACACATTCAATTTCCTGGCATTTGTTTTTGTTGATAAATCCAAAGCAGGATGAGAATATTTGAATGAAATAAAAGTGGCACTTACTGGATGTTTTAACCACTGGTCTTTAAATACAGGGCGCATCTTCTTGTGCACCACTACTTCCTGTAAGTCTTCTAAAGAAGGATGCTGACCAATCTCTTCTTCAAATGGTAACATATACTCATCAACAGGCCCTGGAAAACAAAGTAGTAACATATACTCATTAAACAGGCTCCAGACAAACACAGATTTATTTTAGAAAAAAAAAGTTCAGCCATAAAAGTATTTTTTTTCCGCTTTTGTGAGAAAATACACCTGTAAAGAAGTACAGTGCTAAGGAAGTAAATGCTGTAAATTAAGAATGATTTGGGAAATAGAAGTGTTATCGTTTATTTTCATGAAATAACCTCGGTACACTTTCAGTTTTTGAAGGAACTCGGCAGGTAGGTTTTTCCAAACATCTTGGAGAACTAACCATAGATGTTCTGTGGATGTAGGCTGCCTCAAATTTGTCTATTCATGTAATCCCAGACAGATTCCATGATGTTGAGACATGGAAACAAGGCTAAGCGTCTCGACCATGCACGAAAATGATAGGAACCGAGGGGCAGAAAAATGGCAACAGGTGCTCTGGACTGATAAATGGTTAGGGCTGTGGTTAATTCTCCAATATGTTTGTTTGGAACAACCTACCTGCTGAGTTCCTTCAAAAATTGTCTGCAAGTATAGCTAGAAGAATTGATGTGGTTTTGAAGGCAGTTAACTATTGATTTGGATTTCTTTAGTTTATTTACTTTCCATTTTGCTAATTGACAATCAGCTTCTAACATCAGTTTGTTTAATTAAGCATTGCCAAAAAAAAGAAAAACATGGCAGCTGATTGGTTTCTATGCAGAGCTTCACCAGATTTTGTACTCTCCAGTTTCAGTAAAGCAACCCCTTTAAGTCATATACAATTTATGCCACAACATCTTGTAAACAAATGTTAACTTAAGCCATCTCTAAGGGAGTTAAAGACTTACCATCAGCAGCTGTACATCTAGCTACAATCTCCCACAGAACGAGCCCCATGGCATACATGTCTATCCTGAGAAAGGCATCTCGCTGGAAGTTTATTGCTCCTTCTAGCACCTCTGGAGCCATATACCTCCTCGTTCCAACCTAGATAAATATGACAAAGTTTGCCATCATATTGCATAGTAAATCAATCGGAAAAATACATCTAATGAAAGTTAAATATAAAGCACATAAACAGCCAAGACCTTTGTTTTCCCCATTTGCCATGGGGAGGTTTCCCTTTACTTACTGTACTATAGACGCAACAGGAAGTAAGAGGAAATCTTTTAAGTTTAGGAAATACCTTCTTAGAAATGTTACCCCAGGAACATTTGTTCCTATTGGAAGATTTTGCATATATTCCTGTTCCAGGGTCAACTCAAAATTTTAGATTTTCCATTCATTTGAACAGTAACTAGGACAAACAGGTGGGGACACATCTCCCTGATGGGGACATAGACAGTAATTAAATACTAACAAGTATTCCAACACCTTACAAAATCAAAAAATGTTTTGCCTTTAGATTCACTTAACATCTTAAAGTTATTCTAAAAGGTTATTATTTTTTTAATTAACAAACATGTTATACTTATCTGCTCTGTGTAATGGTTTTACACAGAGCAGCCCCGAACCTCTTATTTTTGGGTCTCCCACCGGCAGTCCTGGTTCCTCCACTCTGCCGAGTGCCCCCATAGCAAGCCTCCTACTATGGGGGCACTCGAGCAGGCTCGCTCTCAAGCCGCACTCCTGTAAATGGACATTGTCCATTCACACACACAGCGCGGCTTGACCACCGCCCCCCACTCTCCCCTCACTGGCTGTTATTAACAGCAGCAGGAGCTAATGGCTGCCACTGCTGTGTGAGCCAATTAGAGAGAGACCCAGGAGAGCTGCTCATGTATGTCGCTGGATCGAGGGGTGGGGGCTCAGGTAAGTATAGTTAGTACATCTAAAGTACAATTTTTTTTCTGGGCTAGAGTAGGGCATAGTTAAAATCCCTTGCAATATGTGTTCTATTAGGAAGAAATTCCTTCCTATCCTGAAATACAACAGGAAGTTAGAGGAGATCTCTCCAAAGTGAGCAAAATCATCCAGAAAAAAATGCCCTTATTGGAAGATTTGTCACCATTACTATTCCTACAGCAACTCCAAATTTTTTATTCTTTTTTTAATTTTCAGTCCCAGTGACACTAGTCATCATGACGAATTGAGTGTAAATATCCCTAGCAAAAACATAGACAGCAAATGAAACCCGACAGTGGTTCCAACCATAGCCAATTGTATTAAAAAAAAAAAATGGCTTTAAAAACACTTTAAGAAATAAGGAGAATACTTGCCTGCCCATGAGTATCACCAGGAGGTTTTCCAGGTTCAAACCGTACAGCTAACCCGAAATCTGCCAAAATTGCGGTCAGATCATTTCTCAACAATACGTTCTTACTTTTAAAATCTCTGTAGGAGGAAAAAATAAAAATAAAAATTAGGTTAGACAGAATCAGCTAAGAAACAGAACAGAATAAAAAAAAGGCAGCAAAGACATATACTAGATATCTAAAAACTTGAACGTGTAACCTGTATTAAGATCCCAAAGAAGAGCTCTACTTTTTTGTGCCATTTAGGGCCGTGTTAAAATCTCACCCCTTGAGCAGAATGCGGTCACGAATGATGGATGGTTTTACATGCAAATATTGCTAGTGGCTATTATAGCGGCTAGCAGTAATCACTGTGTTCTCCCGGTGGGGACAGGATTTACAGGAAAGAAAATCGCTCCGTCTATAGCCGGCTTAATGCATGCAGATTTATACTATGTACAGCATATACAGGCCGAATTTAAATAAATCAGTTTTTATGTTGGCATGTGACATCTTTTAAAGCACAGGGAAAGAAGAGATGGAAAAGTTGTATTTGCTATTATACAAAAGAATTCATCAGGTTTAACAGGGCAGTTATCCTTTGAATTTTTCCTCGTCCCTTGTGTCTTCACATCAGCCCTAGCATAAATTTAAAATGAAAATAGCAGCTGCTTAGTCAATAGACAAAATCTGAATTAGCAAGGGGGCACACTACTGTCTGCTTGTTCGAAATCTCTAGCACATAATGAGTTAGACGTCATTTTCTTCTGACACAGCAGCACGAGAAACATTGCAGATCATTCAACCGCAGAGGAAAAGAGGAATCTTCTGTTAGGAGTTGTTATAGTAAACCCGTCATAAGAGAAATATGTGGTCTGCCATTGCCAAATGTCTTGTACATGAAGGTTTTACTTTGTGCTTATACCTTGTTTATCCTCTTATTTTATTGTAATTCTAAAACAATGGACTTCTTGTAGTTTTCAAATTACACGAAGCTCCCACAATTCCCATGGTAGCCAGAGGCCATGCAACCTAGGCCACACAATAATCTAATTTGATAAAGCTCTTATAAAGCACACATACAGTGCGCCCGATTGATTCACGTGAAAGAGCCACTTTTTGATGGCCAGAATTCTTCCCATTAAACAAAAAGTAGCAACAAATTAGAATTTGTCTCTGGAAATAGATGCAAGTCTTCCCTTGACAATCCCCTCTAGAGTGCAACTGACAAATCTTTTTTCCCTGATTAAGTGGACTGTTAAGGCTATTGAATATCAAAGGAGAAGTTTTGCCAATAGTACCATGTGAACAGAGGTCTAAGGGCCAGTATATTATATGGCTTCTCTGCCTAAATGATCTCTCCACCAGCTCCAAAAGGATGTGCTAGTCAATACTTCTGCATCCCACAGCCATTGTCTAAAATAATATCTTATTCACAACTTCCAATCTAATCTTAAGGCTGCATTCACACCTGAGCGTCGGTCGTTCGGTCGTTTTTTCGTGCGTTTTGTTGCGCGTATTCATGCTTATTTGCGCGTTTGCATACAGCGTCGTCTGACGTTTTTGGAAAAATTATCATCTTTTCATCACTTGTTGCTATGTTGGTAGATTTTTTTAATCTTCTGGCTGGGTGAAAAGTTCTATTGATAAAGCGACGAAACGCCCGTAGCAAACGCTCGTTGTCGCGCAAGTCGCTTGAATCGAGCGTTTCCATTACTTTCTATGGGAAATGGAAACGCTCAAATACGCCCAACCTGCCCGATACGCATGACAAAAAAGGGTCCGGAAATTGTTTGAGCTTCAGTCGTTCGGCGTCAGGCGTATCGGCGTGCAGATGTGAACCATCTCCATAGGGTATAATGTATTTTTTCCCCTCTAGCGTATTTGAGCGTCACGCTTCAGGCGACAAAACGCTCAGGTGTGAATGCAGCCTTACATCCTTAAAGTGGAGTTCCGGCAAAAAAAAAACAACAAATAAAAGTCAGCAGCTACAAATACTTTTATTTTAGGACACTTAACTGTCCAGGCGCCCACAATATCAGCACCCGAAGCCGATCTGCCCTTCGGCCGGACATGACTTAGATGGCCGTGGATATTACGCCGATCTATGCCTGGAAGTGGGAGAAAATACCTGTGTTAGACAAGTATCTGCTCCCCCTCCCCCTGAAAGGTGCCAAATGCGACACCGGATTGAATTCCGAAAAGCAGGAGTTCAATTTTTGGGTGGAACTGCGCTTTAAGTTGGCCATACATTATACAATTTTCTAGTTCAAATTTCCTTTAAATTTACCATCAACTATGTAGAGCAAGGGCCTGCCTGATCGCATACAAATTAAAGGTATTTAGGTTTGACCTCATATTTTATAGTTTTTGGTTAAACTAAAAGGAAAATAATTTTTTTTAAATGTATAGCAAGCCCTACACTCTTACCTGGTGTAGACATTTAAAGTGATTGTAAAGGAATTAAAAAGAAAAAAACATACATATTATATTTGCCTGCTCTTTGCAATGGTTTCACACAGAGAAGCCCAGTCCTCTTTTTCCTAAGGATCCCTACCGGTGCCCCAGGCCCTTCCACTCTTTTAAATACCACCATAGCAAGCTGCTTTCTATGGGGGCACTGATGTGGGCTCGATCCCGAGACAGGCTCTGTGTGTCCATTTATGCACACAGCGCAGCCTTTCCCCCACTCCCTCCTGGCAGGCTGAGATGGACAGCAAACACAAAGGAGAAAAGAAAAAGGCGCACCAGCCTAGTGTGTTACCGTTATACCAAATTTTATAGAATAAAATGTATAATAAACCTACTCACAATGGTAGTAGAAAGAATCACAGTATAGGCTTAATCGACATAAGCTGTAGTGGATTACCTCAAACCACACTCCAACAGGGGTGGGGGTCACTGCCGGCTGATGCGTTTCGAAGCTGAAAGCCGCTTCATCAGAGCCCAGCCCATACATTTAATTCTATTAAATTTGGTAGAACGGTAACACACTAGGCTGGTGCGCCTTTTTCTTTTCTTCTTTTTGTTTGCCACTAGGATATCCCCATCCATGAAGGGCAGCAAGGTCAGTGGCACCGTTGTTGGTATTTTTTCCATGGATCATTGATTGTTCGACAATCCAGGAGAGTTTGTTTTCTGTGTTCTGAGATGGACAGCAGCAGGAGCCAAATGCTCCATGTCGACTGAGGGTACAAAACCTTTTACCTTTAGAACCACTTTAGAGAAACACAATATATACCCCTACATATAGTACATATGTGGTGGAGTTGTGGTTAGGGGGGTGGAGCATTAAAAAAAAAACAAGCGGGGGTTCACCCTAAAAAAATTTTTTTTTTTTGTCTACCATGCCATCCAGCATACTGTACATACAGTAAGCCTTTATTTATTTATTTTGCGCCGTACTCACAGTTTAATCCATTAGTTAAGTTTCAGACTCCCCGCGGGGAGTATGCGTTCTTACGAAGAGGGGAACATGATTGACAGCCGGCTATGGCGCGTCACGCTTCCCGAAAATAGCCGAAATAGGAATTTGGTCTTCACGGCGCCTGCGCAGTCAGCTCCTAGTATGTGCGCAGGCGCTGTATAGCGCCGTGAAGAGCCGGGTCCTACTCCGGCTATTTTCGGGAAGCGTGACGCGCCATAGCCGGCCGTCAATCATGTTCCCCTCTTCATAGGAACGCCTACTCCCCGCGGGGAGTCTGAAACACAACTAATGGATTAAACCGAGTACGGGACAAAAAATAAAAATAAAGGCATACTGTAGCTCACGCTAGTATGCTGGATGGCATGGTAGAAACTTTTTTTTTAGGGTGAACCTCCGCTTTAATATGGTCAGGCATCAGATATGTGGAACCTCAAATCCAACAAGTAGAAGTGTAATCTATAGCAAGCAATTAGCACTATATTGACCCAAAGCCAAATCCAAAGCATTGTCATCACACTTTGGACAGAAGAACTTTATCAATCTTTAGTTTATTAAAGAAATTTTGTCTGAAACGTGCTGCAATGTTTTGGTTTTAGGTATGCGACAAAAAAATGCTTACTTGCGAAGATCCAGCAATAGCAATCTTTATACTTGTTCTTTAATAGTGTTGGCATGTGGACACTGTCAGAGCACCAGGAGGTGGTGTCAAGCTTTAAACCGGTTGGTGAGCTGCATTGTTGTTTGCTTTGCTGATTTATTCTTGGTTTTACGGTCTATACTATGTGGTGTAAGAACAGCTATTTCAAAATAGATGATATACTATCTGTAAATACGGGGTACGTATTGTTTATCATTACTAATATGACTAACTTTAAAGCCCAGAAACAAAGTAATATTCAGTCATGAGAAATATGCCACAAATTGAAGGTCAAAACTCCAAAAACAATCAAATACAAAAATAGCATGGACAGAGAAGTACAGTTAATTTTATAGTAAAATAGGCTTAATTGAGAAGATTTTAAATTTGGTTGTAAGGCTGTAATGCTGGTTCATTCATTCTATTTAAATACACTAGAGTACACATTATTTCGGGTGTGTGTTGAATAATACATGGCTGAATTAATTTATTTTTTTCTTTCAGATTTGCATATGTCAAGTTCTTTCAGCTGTGTCCACATCTATTAACATATCTGCTAAGGTTTTACTGTATGCCTTTCCCCTTTATAAATATGAATAGTTTGACAAACAAAAAATGTAATTATTGGAATTTCACGATTCATTTCACTTAGTGCCAAGCACCAGTGATTTCCCGGAGTTAAAAAGTGAATCATTTTAATTGGCCCATTGCCTCGCATTTATAGTAGAATCCATTGCCTTTAAAGTTCCACACCGCCAATTGCTACTGCATGGACTGTAAAGCTGTACTTTTGTGCTTTTACCCTTTAAATTTATTTGATTTTATATTTATTTTATTTATATAATGCTAGCAATTACTACAGTTGTTTACAAAGAATACTAAACTAAACTATTCACGTGATTCCAGGTCTACAAAGGCGCTTACAATCCCTACCACAGGCATAATCCTTGTACACACAATGAGAATATTGGACAAATTATTATTTTTTATTATTTTTATCAGATTGAAAACCAATAGGTTATTGGTTAGGGTCAAGTTATAAAAATTCTCATACGACAGAACACAACTTGGCAAGTGATAACGTATTGTACTGTAATGTATTTTGTTTCTCAGAATGTGTGTTCTTTGGTATTTTTTGGATGACTACTATACTGGTTAAAAGGAAAATAAAATGTTTGTGATTGTCTATTTGGATAATTTCTCATGAACTGTCGTGATTAGTACACAGCTTTCGAGAGCCAATCACATCAGGTTATTGTACGATCGATTTGAAAGTGGTATTTTTCTGTCCAACTTTCTGATCGTGTGTACTAGGCTTTACACACAGGCACACAACAGCCGGCTAATTTGGATGAAAGCAACTAGTCTAGCTGTAAGCTTTTGTTTTTGACTGTGGAAAGAAAACCAGTGGATGCAATAAAAACTCGCACAAATACATGAGGAACATACATACTTAGTAATGTAATATAGGATTTAAGCCAGAACTCCAACTATACAAGGATTAAAGGGTTTGTAAAGATAATTTTTTTCCCCCTAAATAGCTTCCTTTACCTTAGTGCAGTCCTCCTTCACTTACCTCATCCTTCCATTTTGCTTTTAAATGTCCTTATTTCTTCTGAGAAATCCTCACTTCCTGTTCTTCTGTCTGTAACTCCACACAGTAATATGAGGCTTTCTCCCTGGTGTGGCAGGTTGTGCTCGCCCCGTCCCCTTGAGGGGTGAGGGGGCGAGCAGGAGAGTCAGGACGCCCACTAACACACAGCTCCTTTCTCTATCTGCAACGTAGAGAGCACCCTGACTCTCCTGCTCGCCCCCTCCCTCCTCAAGGGAGAGGGCGAGCACGACACTCCACACCAGGGAGAAAGCCTTGCATTACTGTGTGGAGTTACAGACAGAAGAACAGGAAGTGAAGATTTCTCAGAAGAAATAAGGAGATTTAAAAGCAAAATGGAAGGATGAGGTAAGTGAAGGAGGACTGCACTAAGGTAAAGGAAGCTATTTAGGGGGGGAAAAAATTACCTTTACAACCCCTTTAAATATTAGCCACTCAACCACCCTTGATTAAAAAAAAGTGTCTGTCTAGGAGAGGAAAGTACATCACTATGTGGAATTCCTCTTTTTTATGGTGATTCACTCGGCTACATTGTGTGAGGGAGCCGTTTGCTTTGATTGATGCTTTCTGAAGTTAATCCCTAAAGGCCCTGGCTGGGTTTGGCCACAAGCTCCTTATTTACTTTTATCTGGTAAGAGTCCCCCTTATTCGGTGATTCTTTTTGGTGGAGGCTTTCCCTTGGTGTGCCTATTTTCGTGTTATCTACGGTACATCACCATTTGTTGCCTATACATTTATTTTCATGCTCCTTGGATCGCGGATTTATCCACCTACATTGGAGGAATACCATCCGGACTTCCAGTAAAGACCCTGGCTGGGGAGCTCAGCTGCAAGTCTTGTTTGCTTGCCCTTCTGGTAAGCGCATAGACATTTATCCATTTACTGCACCGGTGGAGGATTTTTGTGTGTTCAGTCACGGGCACAACTTCATTCAACAATTTATTCACTTAAAAAACTTTTTATTATATACTTGTATCATTCACGATTTTTTGTATATGGACACTATTTAATTATATCAATCAAATTGATATTCTTCATTCACCCTTGGTTAGCGCAACTTATTTGTTTTGTTTTTGATTTTATATTGTGTGTATATCACAATTTTTGTTGCAGCTTATATATTTACATTTGTTTTTTTAGTTAGTTTAGCGCAGTATCACATTTTTTCTTGATTAAAAAGGTACTTCCTAGGTATTTTAGAACGTTAACCCATACACAGGGAACACAATATGATTTCAAGATATTGTAGGAAATGATCGATTCTGAAATTGGTATATTCATTCAAACTGCTGATTTCAACACAATTGAATATAAAAAGCAGTTAACAAAAGTACCTTTCTGGTTTGCCCATAAAAAAAGATTTATATTGTTAATATAAAAGTGAAAGTCCAACAGAAATGCCAGACTCTACCGATCGGCAAGGGCCTGTCAACTTGAAGATGCCACATATCAGTTATGGCAACAATGCTCCCCAGTGGCTCTGATTGCAGACTGTTTGGGCTTTTGTTTCCCCAGAGTGGCATGGCCCACCTTCAGAAGGCCATGGATTTAAACTTTAAGCTCAGACATGTAGATATAGCTTTGTCTAGGAAAACCATTGAAAATTTTGATTTGAGGCTCCAGTAAAAAAAAACAAATAATAAAAAAAAAAAAACGACAAGCAGCACTGTCTGATCGTATTCCTGTAGCTCAGTGGTTCTCAACCTCATTGCTCAAGTACCCCCAACGGGAACTTCCCTTAGATAAAATAGCTCTCATCAACACCATGTCATTGATCTTGATTTAAAAGCAGCTGTGCAAAGTAAAAGGAAAACCTGAAAACATGGCCCATTGGGGGTACTTGAGGACTGAGGTTAAGAACCCTGCTGTAGCCAACTGGTGGGGTTCTGGACAGCAGTAATTGGTGGTAGCGCTGCCGGGCCGCTCCTGCTGTGATTATACACATTGGGAGCTTGGTCGCTCATCCTTCGGTACAGAAGGAGAACTGCAATATGCCTATGTAAACCAGGCAGATCGCCGTTCTGTCAGTACAGAAGGCATGGATCCTGTGTGTCTGCAAAGCAGGGGCACCAATCCATGCTTTCCCCTAGTACAAACATCTCCACCACAGT
Organism: Rana temporaria; assembly: GCF_905171775.1. NCBI lineage: Eukaryota > Metazoa > Chordata > Amphibia > Anura > Ranidae > Rana > Rana temporaria. The sequence goes on along the minus strand of NC_053493.1, from coordinate 81,161,387 downwards.
AAGAAAAACACCAGCTAGGCACACAGTTAACCCTTTGACCTTGATGTTAACCCCTTCCCAGCCAGTGGTATTAGTACAGTGAGAGTGCATTTTTTTTTTAGCACCGACTGCTATATTAGTGTTACTGATCTCCAAATAATGTCAGTTAGTGTCTAAATGTGTCTGCCACTAAATCGCAGTCCTGCAATAAGTCGCTGATCGACCGCCATCACCAATAAAAAAAAATTAAAAAATGATCCCTTAGTTTGTAGACACTTTAACTTTTGTGCAAACCATCAATATATACGCTGTGTTTTTTCCCCCCAAAAATATGTAGCAAAATACATTGACCTAAAATTATGAAGAAATTAGATGTTTTCTATTTTTTTTATTGGCTCTGTTTTATAGCAGAAAGTTAAAAATTATGAATTTATTTTTATTTTTTGTCTGTCTTTTTTTGCGCAAAAAATAAAAACCACGGAGGTGATCAAATACCACCAAAAAAGGCTCTATTTGTGAGAAAAAAAATGGACAGATTTTATTTGGGTACAGCGACGCACAACTGCGCATTTGTCAGTTAAAGGAACGCAGTGCCATATTGCAAAAAACATAAAAGCCTGGTCATGAGGAGGGGAGGGGGGTCTTTTGAAGGGCAAGTGGTTAAAGTTGTTTGAACGTTAAGCCTGCATTCACTCAAACACAGGAGAAATTGATTTATGAAGCACAAACAGGATGCATTATACATTTAAAACATGCTTGGATTGATGGGACAACAGATTTACTTTGGTGCCTGCACTCCTACAGTAAGTACTGTTTGGGCTAGGATGGGTTCACGTTAAGAATTTGAGAAAGACAAAATAGAAACAAATCTTTTCAATGTAGTGAAGAAGAACGCAGTAAATTTTGAACAGTGTCTTTTTTTTTATTTTTATATAAAACTGATAAGAACAACATGCTAAATAAGATATTTAGCACTTAGAATCAATTTTATACAAAAACTGGATTTCAGCAAATGGCTTGGCTATAAAGGGTTACTGCATTTTGAATATAGCCCTTTGTGCCTTGTATTAGTTATTGATTGAGTAGTATTTCTATTGTTTCCTGTAATCTTCCACTTTTATTAAAATCCGGCAAACAGCACAAATGAGGGGTGACAATAAACTATTGCTGATAGGAAGATAAGGCCAGACTCTGGTACAAGTCTTCTAGGTGACAAACAAGAAGACGTTCAAGTGACTGTAATACTCCCTTAGAAAGCCATGAAATAGAAGAAGCATCTCATTTGCCACATAACTCTTTGGTAGTGAGCATATTAGTCAGAGCAAATCAGTTTCACCCAGCTTGAGACTGGCTCCATCTGCACTGGCAGGGCCATTACTGAGGGGCCATCAGCACATTTATATTTTGGATAATGGGTAGGCTGCAGCGTGAAACGGCAACTGTCCCTGCTGTGAGTTGTCCATGTCGTCTCTTTAGAAGACTCCAGGCTTTCACTTACAAGGTGCAAGAATGCATCTTTCAGGCCCTGCCTAATAAATAACAGGCTAATAGGAGTATTTTGTCATTAGCCTGGGCTGCACGTGGTCACTAAATTGATGTCACTACTGTAGTATGAAGGAAAACGGACATTCAGTATGAATCGGGTAACCAGGAGACCACACAAAGATTCTGGAATTAAGAGCACTAACAAGCCTGTAATGGGTCTACAGGACAACGGAGATGCCTCGCTACAGATAAAGAGTAATAGATAAAGAGGATAGGGGAGTTATTTTATCTCATTAAAGTTTTGTCCTAAAAATATTTAATTGACTACCAATATTCCTAAAGCCTCTTTCACATTGAGGCGTGGAGCCGCGGTGACGGTATAGCCGCGCTATTTGTAGCGCGACTATACCGTCGTATTTATCGCGATATTCGGCCGAAAAGGGGTCGTATTTCCCATTGATTTCAATGGGAAGGCGCGGTATAGGAGCGGTGAACACACCGCTCCTATACCGCGGCGAAGATGCGGCTAGCAGGACTTTTGGAGCGCTCCTGCTAGCGCACCGCTTCAATGTGAAAGCCTTCGGGCTTTCACATTGAACACTACAGGGCAGGTTTTTTCATGCGGTATAGCAGCGCTATTTTTAGCGCTGTACCGCATGAAAACCCGCCTCAATGTGAAAGGGGCCTAAGATATGGAGTCTTTATGCTTTCACGTGTCAACAAATATACTGCAACTGGTGAAACCCTTATTTTTAAATGGGTCTTGCCAGACTTGCATAAAATCACAGGGCGACTAATCACTGTGAACGCACAAATTTTAGTGTGCCAACGTCCCGAGACAGTGACAATGGAAATTAATGGACTAATAAATTGGACTTTTGGCCGTACAGGTAATTAATGTAAAAGATCTATAAATATTTATTTTGTAGAAAATGCATAAATAGAAACGTGTGTACATAATTTCATGAAACAGTATCAGCATATGGTATCGGTACAACCAACACAAAATGAGAGATAGATTTATAGTTATACAGGTACATTCATGGCATAAAAGCACATAACGTCAAAAAGGTATAGAACTTTTAGTGTTTGAAGCTGAATCCAATATGCATAATAGTAGATCTTGCTTTTACTCTCGACATGTTTCGCGTACAGGACGCTTCATCGGGAGCATAAAGGTGGGTGAGTCGAATCTCAAAGAGTCGATCCAACCACTGATTGTGTGGTAAGGAATGTACAAAGTTTTGGACCTAACCAGCCTCCCGGGCATGTGGTAGGTACTCGTTGTGTCTAACGGTATGGAGGTAAAAATATAGCACAAACTGTTGGTAAACAGTGTGTATGAACCGGGATCCCACTGGCAGACCTTGGACTGAAATGGACTCCAAATAGCAGATTGCCAATTGGCCAAACAGTAGAGGGGGTAACCACCTCAACAACTACCGACAGACAATTGGATCTGTCAGTAAGTAAGACAGTGTCTGATCATATCAAAGTTGGAGCAGCCAAGGAAAGAGACCAGCAGGTAACAGGCCCATGCATAGGCGCCGTGATCCAGTGAAAATCCCATGAAACCCTTATTTTGTCATGAATCTTTTTATATTACAAAGCATTATTTTATTACTACCACACACTATTCCTAACTGTATACAATAAAACACACAACTGAAACTCACATTTATTGCCATCTTGAATTTAGCAGTTTGTAGAGGCTAAACAATGGACAGCCGCACTCCAAAAAACCTTTAGGTTGTCTTTATTGTAAAACGGATGGAAAATGCACTACAAAATACAGCAAAAAAAAGGGGATAGCAGCCTACGCGTTTCTCACTATAGATCAGTGCTTAGTCAATACTGAATTTAGCAGTATTTTAGAGAGTGATAACCTGTGCAATGTTCTTTGTGGACTGACGTGTACACTCAAAAAAACTTCTAAAATCAAGAAAATGCTTGCAATAAATTCAGCTTATTTGTGCGGTGTGACCAATTATTTAAAAAAGCCCATTTTAAATTAAACAAAAAAGCAAATACTGCATACATTGTACATATTAACACATTGATAGTGCACATGCAAAAAACTGACACCACGTACAAAAAAACAACAACATTAAAAAAATAACACTCACTCCCAGGAGACATTGCGCAGAGCTCCCCGTCGGGGAAAAGGAGCGACACGCCCACTCCCCGCAAGGAAGAAGACCCGGAAGTGAGGATGAAGACAGGTATGTGTCCACATTAAAAAAAAAATGACAACGCTACAAGCCTTTATTAAAGCGGGAGTTCACCCATAAAACAATTTTTTCAAAGAATCCCCTTAGATGGATGCTCATTTTGTCTAGGGGAATGGTCTAGTTGTTTTAAAATATGAGCTGTACTTACCGTTTTCGAGATGCATCTTCTCCGTCACTTCCGGGTATGGGTCTTCGGGAGCGGGCGTTCCTTCTTGATTGACAGTCTTCCGAGAGGCTTCCGACGGTCGCATCCATCGCGTCACTAGTAGCCGAAAGAAGCCGAACGTCGGTGCGGCTCTATACTGCGACTGCGCAACGACGTTCGGCTTCTTTCGGAAAATCGTGACGCGATGGATGCGACCGTCGGAAGCCTCTCGGAAGACTGTCAATCAAAATAGGAACGCCCAGTCCCGCAGCCCATACCCGGAAGCGGCGGAGAAGATGCATCTCGTAAACGGTAAGTACAGCTCATATTTTAAAACAACTAGCCGATTCCCCTAGACAAAACGAGCATCCATCTAAGGAGAAAAAGTGTTATGTACGGGTGAACCACTGCTTTAAGGCTGCAGATAGCATAGATAAAAAGTTAGTTTTGAGGGTGAACCTCCGCTTTAAAATGTATTTCAATATATAACTTTTTTGAAATATTCTTGTTGTTATTCTCTCACCTAAAATAAACCTCCCATTAAAATTATAGACTGATCATTTATTTTTCTCTTTGCTATATTTCCCCCGCAAAAGTGGAGTTACCCTTTAAGTTTTAATACAAATCAAGTGTGGACCGTTTTGTCCTTCTGCTGTGCTTTTGTTAGCAGTGAACAAATCTGCAGTTGATTTACCAACAGCTTTCCATTTACAACAGTCCCATGCAAGAAGTAGTGAAGAGTACAAACTGGTACTCTGGACAGAGGCATTTAATAGTTGATCACAAAGTCTGTGTCACTTCTTTTGTGCTGTCTTCTTGTGTGAGATAATGAAAAAGTAGTCCCTTTGTAGCCAGCGCACCACCTATAAATGTCTCCTGCGGCACAACTTAATTTGCACTTTAAAGGTTTAGGATTGAAACGGGGCTCACTGGCCTGCTATCACTGAATAGTGAAGGGATGAAACCAGTTTGTCCTTCCAGCTTTGCAGGGCTGCCTTTTTTTCTCCAAGTGGAGCGAGAGCCACTGTAGCTAGCCACAGCTTTTCAGCACTGGGTTATTGGCTGTCAGCCCGGGCTAATTAACAACACCTGCGAAATCTGCAGGCGACCTTTGCTGCTGAAATCAGGCACAGAACAGACCCTGGCTGCCACCGTTACCATGCTGGTGGATCCACCCAACATCTGGTGACTCTAGCAAAGGGGATGTATTTGCAAAAACAATGCAGACTAAAAAAAAAAAAAAAAATTCAATTTTGGTTTATTTTTACGGGACATAAAACAGTTCCCTTTGGAGAAAGCTAGATTTGAGCCCCATAACTTGCAAGAGGTTTACATTCTGATACATGTTGAACTAGGATCAATTCATACCTGTGAGCAATGGCAGGCTTGTGCCCGTCGCCTTTACAACGAGGCACGTCTTCATGAAGGTATGCCAGCCCTCGTGCCATAGACTCCGCAATGTGGCATAATTCGTTCCAGTTTATGACATTTCCTTTTAGGTAGTCAGTTAGAGAGCCCTGGAGCAAAAACACAAGATGATTTTTTTTTAAGACTGGACATTTTAAATGAACATAATGCTGGAAGTTGCAATTATCCCTAACTTGGTAAAATGTGTGAAGTCTCCCTTCCATTGCTTAGTGGCAGAAACAGCAATATCAATCTGGCCACTAGATGTCACCGTTACTTCTACAATCTCCCTGCAGTGTTTTAAATCTCATGCCACTTTTCGGAAGCAGCGCCATATAAATGTATAAAGGCACACAGAATACAGAGGTGCAAATCATGAAGGAGGGTGTGAGGCTGGGAATTTTTCTATTTTTAAACCGAATGGATAACATTGGTTTATGAAAACGATTGTTTTTATATCAGTACAGATTTACCATTCTGGTTTCTTCTATATCCAATAATAAAGCAGGATTTTTAGGCACGTTTCTCTGAGTTGATGTATCCATTGTTCTTGTTCTGCAGTCCAACAGTGTCTGTGTGTTCCCTGCTATACATTAAACATGTACAGCAGCAGCTCATAGGAGCTCAAGAGAGGCAAGGCTGCCTTAAGAGTGCAATTTATTAAAAGTACAGCTATACCCGAAGCAAAGTTTGTTCATTCGGCTAATGAACATTCATAGTTACTTATCACAGAATTGATGAGGTTCATAGAATTTATAAAGCGGGTGACTGATCCTATTCGGCTTCCACGTGTGCATGCCTTACACGCTGTAGATTTGAGTTAGGATTTCCCATAGGGAATACACTGTCTATTAATGTGATCAATTAAATGTAAATACTCCTCTCAGAATATGTTAACGTCTTAGGGGAAAAAAAAAAAAGATTTATTTTCTATGTGTAGTTTCTAAGCTACATATGTAGAAAGGAGCAGAAATGCTTTCTCATTACATATGTGGCTTGTGCTACCCACCCAATGGTAGTGAACTGTGATTATTGCTCATTTTATCAGTTTGCTCAGGCTGTGGCTTATCCTGTAATCTCAGCAGTTGGTCTCCCATCACTGTCATGATAAGAAAAAGTCAATGGGCCAGAATCTCAGAAGAGTTACGACGGTGTATCTCAGGAAACACCGTCGTATCTCTGTTTCTGAGTCCGGGTATCTATGCGAGCGATTCCTAGAATCATTTTCGCATAGATACGGCCAAGATCCGACAGGTGTAAGTCACTTACACCGTCGGATCTTAGATGTAATGCAACGCTGGCTGCTAGGTGGCGTTTACGTTCAGGTCTCATTTGACTATGCAAATGAGCCTGATACGCCGATTCCCGAACGAATTTGCGTCACGTACTCGTCGCTTACGTCGTTTCCGTAAGCGTAAGGTTACCCCTGCTATATGAGGGGTAACCTTACGCCAGTCCGCCGTATGCCATGTTAAGTATAGCGTCGGGTCTGCGCCGTCTTTTTCCGTCGGTTACGTCGTTTTCCTAATTCGTTCTTGAATACGACTCTACATCAATGACGCACACGTCGGCGTCATTGACGTTTTCCGTCGTGAGCTGGAGCATGCGCACTGGACTATTTTTCAGCCCGGCGCATGCACAGTTCAATCAGCACAGGGGCGCGCTTAATTTGAATACAAGCCGCCTCCTTTGAATTAAGCGGCCATACGCCTGGCCAATTGCACTACGCCGCCGCAAATTACGGAGCAAGTGCTTGGAGAATACGGCACTTGCTCCAGTAAGTTGCGGCGGCGTGGTGTAAATGGCTTAAGCTACGCCGCCGCAGATTCTACGAGAATCTGGCCCAATGATGGGAGAACCTACATACACAATCCTGAACATATGTTAAGGCAAGAAGCAAACATGAAAAAAGTAAGCAATAGAAAAAATGTCTGTCAGATAAACCTTGTAATAATAAATCCAAATGTATACTCCCTACATCTTTCTGAACTCTGTCACTTGCTGTGCACTAGAAATATAAGTGGACCTTGAAGTGGAAGTCTGGGGGCAAAATTAAAAATGACATATGATGTAGACACTAATGTTACCACAACAGTTGTAGCTTTTCTGAACAACCATTCTATTACTTGTTGATCCTGCCAGTAGATGTTATTTTTCAAGTTTGTTGAACATTGTGACAATGCTGTTCATTCTGCAGTAAAATCATGCAGCAGTGTTATTGCCATGTGAATAAGGGTAGTTTTGGGTGGACAAGTGATCTTAACCACTTAAGCCCCGGACCAAAATGCAGCTAAAGGACCAGGCCAGGTTTTGCGATTCGGCACTGCGTCGCTTTAACAGACAATTGCGCGCTCGTGCGACGTGGCTCCCAAACAAAATTGGCGTCCTTTTTTTCCCCACAAATAGAGATTTCTTTTGGTGGTATTTGATCACCTCTGCGGTTTTTATTTTTTGCGCTATAAACAAAAATAGAGCGACAGTTTTAAAAAAAAATGCAATATTTTTTACTTTTTTCTATAATAAATAGCCCCCAAAAATATATAAAAAAACATTTTTTTTCCTCATTTTAGGCCGATACGTATTCTTCTACCTATTTTTGTTAAAAAAAAAAACGCAATAAGCATTTATCGGTTGGTTTGTGCAAAATTTATGGGTTGTAAAGGTAAAAAAAAATTCCCTAAATAGCTTCCTTTACCTTAGTGCAGTCCTCCTTCACTTACCTCATGCTTCCATTTTGCTTTTAAATGTCCTTATTTCTTCTGAGAAATCCTCTTCTGTCTGTAACTTACCACCTAAGGCTGCATTCACACCTAAGCGACAGCCGCGTTCGCGTGTAGCGGCAGATTTGCCGCGAGTACAAATCTTTCATTTTTTTTTTTTTTTTTCTAAAGTATTCCCATTGCTGTCTATGGGAAAACGCGCCTGTCGCGTGAAAAAAAGGGTCCGGGACTTTTTTTCAGGCGACAGGCGTTGCGCGTCTATGAGATGTGAACCATCTCCATAGACGGCAATGGGAATTCTCCCCTCTAGCGGCAGAAGTGTCCCGCGTCGGGCGTTTTGTCGCTTAGGTGTGAATGCAGCCTTAATGCGAGGCTTTCTCCCTGGTGTGGAGAAAATCTCTTGAGGGGGAGGGGGCAGGCAGAAGTGTCAGGACGCCCACTAACACACAGCTCCTTTCTCTATCTGCAAAGTAGATAGCGTCCTGACCCTCCTGCTCGCCCCTCCCCCCTCAAGAGGCTTTCTCCACACCAGGAAAAAAGCCTTGCATTACGGTGTGTAGTTACAGACAGAAGAACAGGAAGTGAGGATTTCTCAGAAGAAATAAGGACATTTAAAAGCAAAATGAAAGGATGAGGTAAGTGAAGGAGGACTGCAAAGGAAGGAAGCTATTTAGGGAAAATTTTTTTTTTACCTTTACAACCCCTTTAAAGTGTTACTAAACCCAGGACCCTGCATTCACTATATCTGATCTCCCACAGTACACAGAAACATAGAAGTGCAATTATTTTAGTAAATATAAACTGCTAAATACCTTTTCTCATCAGCAGTATATAGCAGTCTTGTGACTTCTATCAGTGTCTGGATAAATCTTGTAGGAGTTTTCATTCCACTCTGGCTATCCTATGAGGCTTTAGGACCCCTGACCCTCTGTCTGGACAGTGCCGATCGGCCCTGTGCTGATCCATGGCCCCCCCCCCCCACCAAATAACTCTCTAGCAATACACACCAAACTTTGCATGTGCAGAGTGACTCCATAGGCTCTGTACTATCAGGAGATGAATCGACAGTGGAAGGAAGGGAGGATCTGTGCATACAGGATCAAACAGCCTTTTTACACAATGCAGAGGATTAACCCCTTAGGTTCCACAGCGAGTATAACAAGGATGCTTTACTGCATATACAGACTCATTTTACTGTTGTGGGTTTAGTAACACTTTATCTGCTTGCCGACCAGCCACCGCAGTTATACGGGGGCAGGTCGGCTCTGCTGGGCGAGATCACGTAGCTATACGTCATCTCTCCCAGCAGCCAATAGGGGCACGCGCCCCCCGCTCATCTCCGATCTCGGCGCGCGTGCCTGGCAGGCGCGATCGCCCCTGGGCACCTGCGATCGCTCGTTGCAGAGCGAGAACCGGGAGCTGTGTGTGTAAACACACAGCTCCCGGTCCTGTCAGGGGAGAAATGCCTGATCTTCTGTTCATACAATGTATGAACAGCGATCAGTCATTTCCTCCAGTCAGTCCACCCCCCTTTCAGTTAGAACACACCCAGGGAACATACTTAACCCCTTCCTCGCCAGTGGAATTTTTATAGTAATCAATGCATTTTTATAGCACTGATTGCTATAAAAATGCCAATGGTCCCAAAAATGTGTCAAAAGTGTCCGCCATAATGTCGCAGTACCGAAAAAAAAAAATCGCTGATCGCCGTCATTACTAGTAAAAAAAATAAATAATAAAAATGCCATAAAACTATCCCCTATTTTGTAAACGTTATAACTTTTGTGCAAACCAATCAATAAACGCTTAATGATTTTCACTCTATTTTTGTTTATAGCGCAAAAAATAAAACCGCAGAGGTGATCAAATACCACCAAAAGAAAGCTCTATTTGTGGAAAAAAAAAAGGATGCCAATTTTGTTTGGGAGCCACGTCGCCACGACCGCGCAATTGTCAGTTAAAGAGACGCAGTGCCGAATCGCAAAAAGTGGCCTGGTCTTTGACCAGCAATATGGTCCGGGGCTAAAGTGGTTAAGTATACTTTAATAAGCGGCAAACAAATTGGTTAAAGCATCAAGTGAGATTTTATTCCCGTCTAAGCAGCCAAGTGGTAGTATTGAAGTATGTCTGCATTTGTTTGCAACCCACATTAAGGCAGCGGTTTAGTGTGATCAAAACAATTATGAATATTGGCTTATGTTCATGAGTGGGGCGTAGCTCAGTCCCCAAAACTTGAACCCATACAATTACAGTGCCCAGGGAACTCTTAAAGAGTTACGCCATTCACAAAAACATAGTTCGATAAAATTCATACAGTTTTAATTCAATACATATAGCATAAATACATGTTCCCAATGGTACATAGATTGGCGATTCATAATGCTAAAATACTATGAAACAACATAAATAGACCAAAAGAAGGATGAGCAGACCATGCCATACATCTCAACATGTTTCGTGAAGCAACGTTCACTCCTTTAGGGAATATTTATACATTGGCTGATCAGTCATCTATAAAAAGACCAAGTTGTTAAAACGAAACATGTAAGCATGACCCAGGTGACCCAGGTAAATCCAATAAAACTTCTCTGGGACATTATGTTTCATTCACCCGACGCCGCCAGGTTGCACCTCATTCTTTTCAGGATCTCAGTGATCTCCAGATCTGTAAAAAAATACCCCAGGACACCATCCGTCGTCTTGTTCGGAGCATGCCCAGTTGTCAGGCATGCATACAAGCACCTGGGGGCCAAACAAACTACCGAGTACCATTTTGAGTTGCTGAAATTAAATTTCAGCAAAATGGATTAGCCTGCATCGTTTTTTCACTTTTATTTTCGGGATGTCTTTGAATTTAGCCCTCTGTAGGTTGATAATTTTCATTTCCATCAAAGGTTGTGGCATCCTTTCATGCCTAACACATTAAAGTCCATATCAGCATGATATTTTTCCCTAGAGGGATCTGATGTGTTTTCAAAGTGTTTCTTTAATTTTTTTGAGCAGTGCAATTTACATGTTTAGTTTTAACAACATGGTCTTTCTATAGATTACTGATCAGCCAATGTACAAATATCTCCTAAAGAAATGAATGATGCTTCATGAAACGCGTCAAGATGTACTACGTGGTCTGATCATCCTTCTTTTGGTTTATATTATTATACAGGATTTATATAGCCCCATGGGCACCATAATTATTTGGACTAAGCCATTGTTTTCTGTGTCCTTGCAGTACCGGGAGTTGATCATTCACAGGAAATCATCAGTTAGCATATATAGTGTAAACGTGCCCTTAAAGTGGTAGTAAACTCCGCTTTATGACTTGTACCTACAGGTAAGCCTATAATAAAGGTACAGTGAATAGCTCCTAAACTTGTACTATTTAGAGATATTCACTTTTGTACCGGTTGGTGTCTTCACTGGCACACGGGCACTGTGCTTTGAATGGATGGCACACTGGAGTATGCCGTCCATTGAAAGCACTGCGCCACGACCGTGACTTCTGCGTGCATGTACAGGAGTGACATTATTGCGGCCTGGCCATTCAAATGACCGGAGAGCGTGAACCCAAAAAGGAAGACCAGATGAAGGTGCAAAGTCTGTCATTATGTACTAGTGCTAGCATATTATGACTTAAACCGGCAGGGGCCCACATTTTTATAATTTTTTGGGAATTTACTGCCGCTTTAACCATACTGAACAACAGCTGGTCATCATAAAAACAACCTGGGCAGTGTTATATTTTTTGTTGCCGATCCATGCAATTGCCACTTTTATTAGACTACTTGGCCTGCAAAAAGGAAGTTGGAAAAAACAACTGCGATTGGAGAAGAGATCATGTTGCAAAACCCGCCCCTCCTCTCCCCTCTCCATTCACAGAATGCTTTGTATTCTATACTATGCAGCAGCCATCCACACACATTTTAGGGCCATCTTAATTCGCTAGTACAGTATCAGAAATGTTCCTATCTTTATCTCAGAGTTCAGCTTTAAAGTATAACTAAAGGCAGACTTTCTTTAATAGTTCTACAAAATGGCGGAAAGGGATTAGTACACCTGTCAGGTTTTCACTGCTATCTGTGCCCCTGTTAGAGAGATTCACCCTCTATATTTATTTTGTTAATCATTGGGAATAAATGTTAAAGTGGAAGTTCATGCTAAACCTGCTCTCTGCCACATTCTAAACCTAATCTATTGAACCCAGTAAAGCAAAAATCGCTATACTTACCTTTTCTGCAGCCGATCCGGTCCAGTCCCAGCATCAGCTGTCAGCGGTGGCTTTAATATGGAGGCGGGTGCAAGAGAGGCGACGTCCCTTCCCAGCCATTGTTGGTCCTCTTCTACGCACAGCTTCCGCCACTGAAAACCGGACCAGATTGGATGCAGAAGAGATAGCAATTTTACAGCGGGTTAGATAGATTAGGTTTAGAATGTGGCAGAGAACAGGTTAAGTGTTAGTTTTGCCTAGACTTATAGCTAGATTCAGGTAGGGCGGCGCATCTTTCAGGCGGCATAGCGTATCGTATTTACGCTACGCCGCCGTAAGTCAGAGAGGCAAGTGCTGTATTCACAAAGCACTTGCCTCCTAAGTTACGGCGGCGTAGCGTAAATGGGGCCGGCGTAAGCGTGCCTAATTCAAATGAGGATGAGGGGGCGTGTTTTATGTAAATGATTGGTCACCCGACGTGATTGGCGTTTTTTTTACGAACGGCGCATGCGCCGTCCGTGTACATATCCCAGTGTGCATTGACCCAAAGTATGCCGCAAGGACGTATTGGTTTCGACGTGAACGTAAATTACGTCCAGCCCCATTCACGGACGACTTGCGCAAACGACGTAAAAATTTCAAATTTCTACGCGGGAACGATGGCCAAGTTGGCATGGCGCTGCGCTAATTCACAGGCAGGGAGACATTGTCCCGATGCATGGCTGCAGAGATCTGGAAATGTCTCACACCCTGTGATTAGCGCAGCGCTGTGCCGACTTCTTGGCGGGCTCTGCACGTGGAGTGTGCGAACATGCCAGAGCTCATCCCTAGTAATGAATATTCTTTTTCCAGAAACATCCCAGTAGGAGGTTCCTGGCAGCTGTGCATTCTGGGAAGGGGTATTTATTGGATAGAGCCATGTGCTTTTAGTCCGTCTTCACCCTCTTGGCTTGAGGCTGTGTTGCTTTAAGTTCTGCAAGAAGACCCAGAAGCCTGTCTGGGGCCTACTAATCCTGAGGCAGTCCTTAGTCTGCCTTGCCTGTTTGGAAGAAGCCAAGCTGAGGAGATCCAGGGGAGGACCCTAGCTGGAGAGAGAGAGACAGGATTAAGGCTGGCCTCTCAGGAGGGCCTGGTGACTCATTTGGAGGATGCTTCTATATCTATCTAAGCTACTCTTTACAGTGTTTACAGATGGCTTAAAGGTTCTGACACTTTGAAGCTGAATCCTATTCTACCAATCTAAATCAAGGTAACTAGCTCCTGGCTGCCTGTCTGTGAGAGAGACTTATCCAAGAGTGCTACCTCTTTTCTCCCAGTATACCCAGGGGGGCGCTACATATACAGCCAAGCATTTAACAGCAGGAAATCATACCTTTTCATGGAAAGAAGTGATTATCCACAGCTCCATTTCCAGGTTTGCCCCTCTCTTCTCAGCCCCAATAAATTGCAAGAGATTTTCATGTTTCATGCCGGGGGTGTTAAAGATTTCCCTCTCACTCTGCCAGGACTGCTTATCCTAAAGAAATAAAAACATAAAAACATGTTTTAATATATTTTAATATAAGAATGTGAAAAACAAGCTGTCAAAGAGGCAGTGAATAATGGCAGCCATGGACAGGTATCAATCTTATTTCTGAATATAGCGGATCTGCACAATCTCCCAGAAAATGCCACCTCCATGGTACTTGGTCAGAGTACTTTGATACTCAAATTCACAGGCATGTAGACCTCAGCAATATGCCAGGATCGTCAACATAAAATCTAACAGAAACAGAGTTTGTGCATTTTGGATCCTTGCACATAGAATTTGAAAGATGCTGGTTTGCAGTTTTCATTACAAAATATAATACTTCACTTTATGATGGAGAAAAGGCTACAGTCCTCAAAAGGATAAACATTGCTCAAATCTCTTTTTATTTTTATGTGCTTTTTCTTAAGTGCATTCATATGGCTTTTTATCCATATGAGATCACAGAGGGCAATCATATGCAGAGTAATGGAAGCAAGCACATGACTCTTACCCCATTTTCGAAGAGGGTTATGGGGTGACCTTTATCTAGGTGGTCATTAACATTTCTTAGGAACCATGTCATTTTATGTAGAAATCTCTGGTGAAAAAAAATCGCCATTAAAGTAAATCCTAATACGTTTTTAAAAACCAGACACTACAACCCCAATTCCAAAAAAGTTGGAGCGCTGTGTAAAACAACATAAAAACAGAATGCAAATCTGATAAATCCATCTTTTTTTCCAATATAGAAAACATATCAAATGCTTAAATTGAAAAAATGTACCATTTAAAAAAAAAAATAAGGTATTTTTAAAATGATTGACACATCTGAAAATACATGGGGGCAGGGCAACAAAAAGCTGGTACTAACAAGGAAGTGCTAGAAGAACATTTTGCAACTAATTATGTTAATTTACAAAAAGTTAGCAACATGATTGGGTATAAAAAAAAATCATCTTAGCGAGCCAGAGTGCGTCAGAAGTAAAGATGGGCAAAGATTCACCAATCTGTGAAAAGCTGTATCTAAAAATTGTCTAACTATTTCAGAATAATGTTCCTCAATGTAAAATTGCAAAGGCATAAAATATATCATCTTCAGTACATAATAGCAAAAGATTCTGAGAAATCTCTGTGCGCAAGAGACAAGGTAGAAACACTATACTGGATGCCTGTGATCTTTGGGCCCTCAGACAGCACTGCATTAAAATCACACATGATTCAGTGATGGACATCACTGCATGGACTCAGGAATACTTCCAAAAATCACTGGCCCGGATTCAGATAGAATTGTCTATCTATCGGCGGGCGTAACGTATCGCAGATACGTTACGCCATTGTAAATTAGGGCGCAAGTTCCGTATTCAGAAAGAACTTGCGCCCTATGTTACGGCAGCGCAACGTATGTGTGTCGGCGTAAGCCCGCCTAATTCAAATGTGGATGATGTGGGCGTGTTTTATTTAAATTACATGTGACCCCGCGTATTTGACGTTTTTAACGAACGGCGCATGCGCCGTTCGTGAAAAAATCCCAATGCGCATGTTCGAAATTATGACGCAAATAGTCAATGCAGTCCTCTCTCCTCCCCCCCGTCAGTGCAGTCCTCTCTCCTCCCCCCCGTCAGTGCAGTCCTCTCTCCTCCCCCCCGTCAGTGCAGTCCTCTCTCCTCCCCCCGTCAGTGCAGTCCTCTCTCCTCCCCCCGTCAGTGCAGTCCTCTCCCCCCTCAATTTGTCAGGATGGAGAGCGGAGGTAGGAGCTGCTAAATCCGACTCCTACCTTAACCGAATGAAGAGTCAGTGATCACTGACTCTGTCCATTCCTATAACTGAGCATCATAACCTGTGTTTACGATGCTTCAGTTTATGAATGGAGAGGAGCTTCTTTCCATTCTTAGCTGAGACTGCTGAGAAAGTGACTGGGGAATCTGTGTCCTTCGTCCCTTTCCCTGTCTTAAAGGGGAGATGTCAGGGGTCTGTTAAGACCCCTGATATCTCTCCAAAGACCCCCAACAGGGCTGATAAAAAAAAAAAATTGCAATAAATAAATAATAATTAAAAAAAAAATGTAAATAAAAAAAAAAAACACATTGACAATCCACATTTGGTAATTGGGGTTGTATTGAGCGCATCCCCTCACCTTAGTAGCCCTGACACCCCAAACCACTTCTGACCCCCCTAAAAATCACACAACCCAAATTTGCAATGCTTGGGTCTGGTGACAAATAGCTCAGGCACAGCAATGTGGGACGTAAGAGTGTGTTACAGTTCCAATAATGGATGAGATGGCAGTTCTGTAAAAGGGACTTAAAGGAGTTGTAAAGGAAAAATGTTTTTTGCCTAAAATTAATGTCTGCAAGGTAGACAGACAGAATAGTATAATGATTCTGTTAAAAAAACAAGTAAATACCCATTAAATTCCTTCATCTATATCACCTCCGGCATTCTAGTTTCTGTTCTCCCATTCACTTCCTGGTTTGCGGCGCTCGTTCATTTAAGAACTACATTTGCCAGTATGCATTGCGGCACGCCCAGTAAGTCACACCTCCTTGAAGTCCCTAACACGTAGAGAGCGTCCTGCCGCACAGATGTTCCCAGGAGGGGGTGAGCACGTCACTGACCACCGCAGTAAAGCCTCCCTTCATGGTGGTCAGTAACAATCGGACAAGCAGGAAGTGAACAGAACAGAGAAGAAATAGAGCAACTTCTGAGCAAAAACGAACAATGAGGAAGTGAAAAGAAGAATGTCTGCAGGTAAAGGATGCTTATTAAAAAAAAAAAAAAATCCTTTACAACCCCTTTAAATAGGAAGTAAACACCCTGCAAGACAAAGGCATAATGAGCTAGTATGCATAGCATACTAGCTCATTATGTATTACTTACCTCCGATCAAAGCCCCCGCAGCGGTCCACGTCTCCCCCTTTGCCACCGACACTTGCGAGTATCGGGGCTCCGGCGCTGCGATTGGCGTCACTCCCGTGCACGGAAGCCGCCGGAAACAGCACAAAGACTTCGGTTTGCCCCAGTGTGCATGTGCCGATGACTTTGGGACATGCAGACACAGGGGGATATCTCCTAAATCGTGCAGGTTTAGGAGATATCCTGGGTAGCTACAGGTAAGCCATAAAGGGGTTGTAAAGGTAAATTTTTTTTCTCCTAAATAGCTTCCTTTACCATAGTGCAGTCCTCCTTCACTTACCTCTTGCTTTTAAATGTCCTTATTTCTTACTTATGTACCGTATTTATCTTCCTAAATTGCGCCCCGGCGTATAGCGCGCACCCCCAACCTAGAAGGAAAATTCCTGGAAAAAAAAAATACTTAGTTTGGATGCCCCTCGTCGGTGTCTTGCCCGGCGTCCATCGGCGGCCTTGTCCAGTCCAGCGTCCTTCTGCGGCCATCGTGGTGTCCTCCCCACTGTGTTTTTCAGACGATCCCTGTGCTGTGTTTGAACCACTCCGCCGACATATACCGAGCGCAGTACGATCGGGTATACTCGGACAGGCTCGGCTCCTCTCGCGTAAAGGACGTACAGGACGTGACCGCGAGCGGAGCCGAGCCTGCCCGACTATACTGCGCTCGGTATATGTCGGCGGAGTGGTTCAAACACAGCGCGGGAAGCGGGTATCGGCGTATATCGCGCACCTACGATTTTGCCCTGATTTAAAGTGCGCGGTATACGCCGATAAATACAGTAACTCCACACAGTAATGCAAGGCTTTCTCCCTGGTGTGGAGTGTCGTGCTCGCACCCGCCCTTGGACTACAGGAGAGTCAGGACGCCCACTAACACACAGCTCCTTTCTTTAACTGCAATGTAGAGAGCGTCCTGACTCTCCTGTAGTCCAAGGGAGGGGGCGAGCATGACACCCCACAGCAGGGAGAAAGCCTTGCATTACTGTGTGGAGTTACAGACAGACGAACAGGAAGTGAGGATTTCTCAGAAGAAATAGGGACATTTAAAAGCAAAATCTAAGGATGAGGTAAGTGAAGGAGGACTGCACTAAGGTAAAGGAAGCTATTTAGGAAAAAAATAAATTGTACCTTTACAACTACTTTAATATAGGCTTATCTGTAGCATAAAGTAAAAAAAAAAAAGTATTTACAACCACTTTAAAGTGGAGGTTCACCCAAAAAAATCTATTTTTAACATTAGATTGAGGCTAATTACGGGAAGCAGAATTGGGTGTTTTTTTCAAAATCAATGCAGTACTTACCGTTTTAGAGATAGATGTTCTTCCGTGACTTCCGGGTATGGGCTGCGGGACTGGGCGTTCCTATTTGATTGACAGCCTTCCGACCGTCGCATACAGCGCGTCACGAGTTTCTGAAAGTAGCCGAACGTCGGTGCGCAGGCGCGGTATAGAGCCGCACCGACGTTCGGCAACTCGTGACGCGCTGTATGCGACCGTCGGAAGGCTGTGAATCAAATAGGAATGCCCAGTCCCGAAGACCATACCCGGAAGCGGCGGAGAACATCTATCTCTAAAACGGTAAGTACTGCACTGATTTAAAAAAAAAAACACCCGATTCTGCTTCCCGTAATTAGCCTCAATCTAATGTTAAAACATTTTTTTTCCGGGTGAACCCCCACTTTAAGTGGGTCTAGTATACAGTGTCAATGTTACTTTGCTTTTTTCAAACGTCTTTTCTTTGCAGTTACTTGTTCGATAACGAACTGTAAAACAAATTACTCAAAAAAGGGGAAAAACAGCACGTTTCAAGCATCTAAACAGCACATTTCACATGAAACTTCTTCAGCACTGAGCTTTCAAAATATTTTCAGCATTAGAACACAATCTTGACTTAATGAGCACAAACCCAATCAAGCTTTTCTTTGGCTACAAAGATCGGGTTTGTACACTTCTCCACAATTGTTCTTGTAACCGTTTTTTGTATAATTTTGTCTTCTTAGCTCCTTCTTGGAAGAGCCTTTTAGTGAGTGGAGAAAATTAGGTTCCTACCCAAAATTTCCATTGCTGTTATTTTATTTAACTTAGAACTAGAGAACCTTACAAAAGGAATTAATGGTGAATTTTCCTGATACGAATGCGAATGAGCCCTCAGAACAGAACGGTGTACAATGAGAGCGCTCGATTACTGATTTACAGGGCACTGCCAGCTTTCACCTCCTGTGTGTGTGCTGGTGAGGAGCCAAGTGTGGGTCACAGCTTAGTCTGTACAGTGTTTAGTGCACACAATGCCATGGACGGGAGACTTCAATTTTAATGGTAATGAAAGCAGAAAAATCAAGTGATTTTTCTCCAAATTAGCGTATCCCTTATGCCTCTCGAATTCTTGGGTAGTATGTCATGCAGACAAAACAAAACTGTACATTTAAAAGGCTAGCTGTCTAATTATGTCACATTGGGCCAGATTCAGGTACATTTGCGGCGGCGTAACGTATCGCATTTACGTTACACCGCCGCAAGTTTTACGGGCAAGTGCTTGATTCACAAAGCACTTGCCTGTAAAGTTGCGGCGGCGTAGCGTAAATCCCTCCGGCGCAAGCCCGCCTAATTCAAATGATCCGGGTAGGGGGCGTGGATCATTTAAATTAGGCACGTTCCTGCGCCGAACGTACTGTGCATGCTCCGTTTTGAAATTTCCTGCCGTGCTTTGCGCGAAATGACGTCGCACCAATGTAATTTTTTGAACGTAGACGTGAGTTACGTCCTTTCCTATTCAAGCACGACTTACGCAAAAAAAAATTCAAAATTCGACACGGGAACGACGGCCATACTCTAACATGGAAAGTCTATCTATACGCCACGAAACAGCAGCTTTAACTATACGCCGGGAAAAGCCGACTAGCGACGACGTAAGAGAATGCGACGGCCGCTCGTACCTTCATGAATCGCTGGAAAAAGCCAATTAGCATACACGACGCGGAAAACGTCGCAAACTCCACCCAGCGTGCGCCAAAGTATTACACCTACAATCCGAAGGCGTACGAAGCCGTACGCCTGTCGGATCGAAGCCAAAAGCCGTTGTACCTTGGTTTGAGGATTCAAACTAAAGATACGACGCGGCAAATTTGAAAGTACGCCGGAGTATCAGTAGATACGCCGGCGTACTTGTACTGTGAATCTGGCCCAATGTGTCCATGTCCTTCAATTTACATTAAAGCAAAAGCATCAGCAAAATATGAAGAGCCATATGTATTACCACATGGAGTATTTTCCTTGTTACTTCGACTAATGAGTGTCTTTTTTTTATTTTGAGACGTCGCATATCTCCTAGGACATCATACACCACGGTTGGCTCTAGAACTAAAGCTTTTGAACATCCTCCAACATGACCTAGTGTTTACAGTAAAAGTACAATGCTTCTGAATTTCTCTCTGCTTTAGATTACAAGGAAATCCTTCAGCGCAGTTCAAGGACTAAGCCTAGGGAAATTCAATCAGAAGGGCCAAGAGGAGTTCAGGAACAGATGTAGTACATGGTAAGGTTCCTAAATAAGGCTTATTTGCTGATATTTTACATGCCGAAAAATCGGTCAATTTATATTACTTCATTCAAGACCAGACAATTTTGTCCTGATTTGTATGGTTCTTTGGACATATCTGCATGAATATATTCAAGCAAATCAAAGTATAATACATTTACCAATTCACCTGGTTTGTAAATTGATTTGATAATCTTTGTTTAATATATTATAATAATACAAGATTTATATAGCGCCAACAGTTTGTGCAGCGCTTTACAATGTGAGGGCAGACAGTACAGTTACAATACAATTAAATACAGGCGGAATCCAAGGGCCCTGCTGGTTAGCGCTTTCAATCTAAAAAGGGAGGGTCAAGTGATACAAAAGGCAATAACTGTGAGAGAAGAGCTGATGGAGAAAATAAAGTGAAGTTATTAGATGGGGGGCAAGGTAGGCTTTTCTAAGGAGAAGCGTTTTTTGGGATCATCTAAAAAGTAGACAGAGTAGGAGACAAATCGGACAGATTGATGTAGGGAATTCCATAGGGTGGGAGAGGCTCAGGAAAAGTCCTGGAGGCAAGTATGGGAGGAGGGGACAAGGGGGCTAGGGAGCAGGTGGTCTTGGGAAGAATGAAGAGAACAATGGCTTTTTAAGTTGTTAGTATTTTAAATTTATTTTTGGGTGAGTGGAAGCCACTGGAGGGATTGGCAGAGAGGAATGGCAGACGCTGAATGGTTGGTAAGGTGTACGAGTCTGGAAGCAGCATTCATGGACTGAAGAGGGGATAGCCTATGTAGAGGTAAGCCAATGAGGGGAATTGCAGTAGTTGAGGAGAGAAATGACCAGGTGGTGAACTAGGAGCTTTGTGGTATCATTGGTTGGGAAGGGGCATATCTTGGAGATGTTGAGTAGCTTGAGGCGACAAGCTTAGGACAGTTATTGGATGTGGATATTTTTTGGAAATCTTATTGTGCGACACTCATATTAGGAGAAAAATGGCAGCTTCATTTGCTGACCCTCTCTCGAAATGTTGATTACCTGGCTATCGTGTTGATCAGGACGCATGTATGCAGTTCAGAAGGTCTATCCTCACATTAGGTTTAGAAATGACTCGAATGATTACCATGACAGCCTGCAACTGGCATTTTTAAGAGCTTACTTACACCTCCTGAATTCCTGTGTTTTTTATTATTATTTTCTTCCCCTGTAATTATCAATGGGATTAATGCTACACAAACACAAGCCATCCCTTTGTCTTGCAATTGTGGCATGTACCCATTGATTTGAAATTAGTGACTTTGAGATGCGGTACCACCAGTCAAATCAACATGCTGCACAACATTTTAATCTGGTGGGAGGAATTGCAGCTGCAGCACGGCTGTATAGAA
This sequence comes from Rana temporaria, assembly GCF_905171775.1. Taxonomy (NCBI): domain Eukaryota; kingdom Metazoa; phylum Chordata; class Amphibia; order Anura; family Ranidae; genus Rana; species Rana temporaria. Next base: position 81,139,895 of record NC_053493.1, on the reverse strand, counting down.
GGATTTAGTTAGACGGTCAAGAATCCACTGAAGCCCAACTGTCGGTTATTACCACCCCCATATGAAAGAGGCCTAAGGCTTGTACACATAGGCTTCAAACTGTATACAACCAATGCATACTGTTACAAAGCATTTTTTCAGGACAAACTAGCAGTCAAGGTAAAAGAGAAAGAAAAAAATGTAAAAAGCAAAGTTTCCTATAATTTGTAGCTTGGTGAATATTACTTGTTCTTCTTTACTCTAACTTAAAGTGGAGGTTCACCCTAAAAACTAATTTTTAACATTAGACTAAGCATAGTAAGGGCATTTACATTCGGCAGGTCCTTTTTTTTCTTTCTCCTCCGTACATACCTTTATATTCTGATTTGGTCCAGGGCTTCCGCGTTCTGATGACTCCGGGACTGGGCGTTCCTATCCCTGCCTCAGGGTTCCGATGACTGCGGGACTGGGCGTTCCTATCCTTCGGTTCGATGATTGACGGCTTGTGAAACAGGTGACCTGTCGCACAACGCGTGTCACCAGATTCCCAGAGATAGCCGAGCTGCGAGTCGGCACTATACTGCGCCCGCCGTGTAGAGCTGACTGCGCAGGCGCCGTATAGTGCCGCCTCGCAGGTCGGCTATTTTCCGACATCTGGTGACGCGCGTTGTGCGACAGGTCACCTGTTTCACAAGCCGTCAATCATCGAACTGAAGGATAGGAACGCCCAATCCCGCAGTCATCGGAACCCGGAAGCCCTGGACAAAAACAGAATATAAAAGGTATGTACGGAGAAAAAAAAAAATTACCTGCCGGAAGTAAATGCCCTTACTATGCTGGCTCTGCTAATATTAAAACTTTTTTCTTGGGGTGAACCCCTGCTTTAAGAAAATAGGGCTTATTATGTACATCAGCCCTAAAGCAAATGTAGCCCATGCAAAATTTACCATGAAAACAATTCAAAAAACGATTTCAGGACTCTTTAACCAACGCACTATCTACATAATTAGGTATATAATGCCGATACGGCATAACAATTCTATATTTTGGGATTATCTTTATGTGGAATAAAGAAGGCAGAAGCAATGAGAGCAGAAAAAGAAGGAGGGGGAGATCGAGTATTAATAAAACTCCACTTCTTATGCCGCGTACACATGGTCGTTTTTTGTCTTGTAAAAAAAACGTTGTTTATTATCCTGAAAAAAAAAGCGAAGTTTTTCCAACTTCATTTTAAAAAACGACGTTGCCCACACACCATCGTTTTTTCAAAATGCTCTAGCAAAGCGCGGTTACGTACAACACGTACGACGGCACTCTGTTCCATTCAAGCTCCCATCTCATAACTTGCTTCTGAGCATGCGCGGGTTTAAAACGTTGTTTAAAACGTCGTTTTAGCCCACACTTTACAACACAAAAAAACGACATTTTCAAAAACGACATAAAAAATTGAAGAATGTTCGAATTTTTTTCAGAAGACAAAAACGACGTAAAGCCCACACACCATTTTAAATGACGTTTTTTAAAACGTCGTTTTATTTCATCACAAAAAACGACCGTGTGTACGCGGCATTAGATCTGAATTAATGAAAATTCAAATACGTAATAACTCATTTGCCTTCATTTGTAGAACTCCAAGTCGCCGTTTCAGTCCCAATTTCCATTACTAAACATTTCAATGTTTTCTTTGTTGGCTAAATCCGTGGAAAATGGCCATGTATTTGTATTATAGCAATAAGTAGTTTCTTTATTCTAAAACACAATGTAAATAAGCTGCAGATTTTTATGTGAGCCTGACCCTGGAGAGTTCGTCGTCTCCACCGGGCTGAAATTTTCTGCCTGCTCAACACAATGGTTGAAAAGAGCCAGTCCCTGGAGCTCAAAGTACAGTGGCTCAGTAATGAAAATAAAATTAAGGAAGTCCTGGGGATTGCAGTGTCACACAGATTAATGTTCAAATCACCGGGAGCTAGGAATCTAAACGTCTTGCAATTAGGAAAAGCAGACTTCTTGCTGGGAAGTTACCAAACCGCTTTCTTAAGGTCTCACACGCTTTTCCTGCAGCACATCAATTGTACTGGAAAATTCATCAGCGACGACGAAAAGAAGACACTTCTGATGAAAGTTTGAATTTCAAGGACTAACTTTACCAACCAAAGACAGAGTATGTGCTACACACTTTAATAAAGAGCTAGAAAATGCTGCAAGCGTCCAAATATCGCCAGAGTTTTAAGCTGAGAAACTAAATGTTAAAGCCAAATTCCACATTAAAAAAAATAATACATACAAGAGAGATTTTTATCCCACTAAAATGATTTGTATTCCTTTCCATCCAGTTCTGAGATCTACCCAGCTCTGCCTCAACCAGCTTTGTCTAGCACGCATGGGTCTCCAAACTTAAACAAAGGACCAGTTTATTGTTCTTCAAGCTTTAGGGGGGCCGGGTTGTGCCCAGTAGGAGTGGACATTTTCCTGGCATCAGTGGGGAAAAAACATTGTCACATTTGGTATTAGAGGGAGGAACAGTGCCCCGTTGCTGGTATCATTGGGAGGAACAGTGCCCCGTTGCTGGTATCATTGGGAGGAACAGTGCCCCGTTTGCTGGTATCATTGGGAGGAACAGTGCCCCGTTTGCTGGTATCATTGGGAGGAACAGTGCCCCGTTTGTTGGTATCATTGGGAGGAACAGTGCCCCGTTTGTTGGTATCATTGGGAGAAACCGTGCCCCGTTGCTGGTATCATTGGGAGAAACCGTGCCCCGTTGCTGGTATCATTGGGAGAAACCGTGCCCCGTTGCTGGTATCATTGGGAGAAACAGTGCCCCGTTGCTGGTATCATTGGGAGGAATAGTGCCCCGTTGATGGCATCATTGGGAGGAATAGTGCCCCGTTGATGGCATCATTGGGAGGAATAGTGCCCCGTTGCTGGCATCATTGGGAGGAATAGTGCCCCGTTGCTGGCATCATTGGGAGGAATAGTGCCCCGTTGCTGGCATCATTGGGAGGAATAGTGCCCCGTTGCTGGCATCATTGGGAGGAATAGTGCCCCGTTGCTGGCATCATTGGGAGGAATAGTGCCCCGTTGCTGGCATCATTGGGAGGAATAGTGCCCCGTTGCTGGCATCATTGGGAGGAATAGTGCCCCGTTGCTGGCATCATTGGGAGGAATAGTGCCCCGTTGCTGGCATCATTGGGAGGAATAGTGCCCCGTTGCTTGCATCATTGGGAGGAATAGTGCCCCGTTGCTGGCATCATTGGGAGGAATAGTGCCCCGTTGCTGGCATCATTGGGAGGAATAGTGCCCCGTTGCTGGCATCATTGGGAGGAATAGTGCCCCGTTGCTGGCATCATTGGGAGGAATAGTGCCCCGTTGCTGGCATCATTGGGAGGAATAGTGCCCCGTTGCTGGCATCATTGGGAGGAATAGTGCCCCGTTGCTGGCATCATTGGGAGGAATAGTGCCCCGTTGCTGGCATCATTGGGAGGAATAGTGCCCCGTTGCTGGCATCATTGGGAGGAATAGTGCCCCGTTGCTGGCATCATTGGGAGGAATAGTGCCCCGTTGCTGGCATCATTGGGAGGAATAGTGCCCCGTTGCTGGCATCATTGGGAGGAATAGTGCCCCGTTGCTGGTATCATTGGGAGGAATAGTGCCCCGTTGCTGGTAGCATTGGGAGGAAGAGTGCCCCGTTGCTGGTAGCATTGGGAGGAAGAGTGCCCCATTGCTGGTATCATTGGGAGTAGTGCCCCGTTGCTGGTATCATTGGGAGGAATAGTGCCCTATTGCCCTAGCGTCTCTTATCAGTGGGTCAAGAGTTACGTAGATAGTTGCCATGATCCCTATTTAACTGTGAAGAACAAACCCCCATTATATGGGACTTTAAAGGCAACATAAGCATAGACTGTGCAAAAGTATAAAAATCACAACGTTTATTTAAACATCATTTAAAAGTTAGAAAAAACTTGTAAAAACAAATAGAATTGGGCTGTATTCACAAAATAAATCCAACAAAGTACACAGCAGTGTATCAACCCCTGGCATGTAGTTATTGTGGGCCTTCTCTACCCCACAGATGGAAATATTGGGACGCATAGAAGATCCCATGGGATAGAAGACAAGTACAAGACGCGTTTCGAAAATATGCTTTTCTTCTTCAGGGATACATGAAAATAAAAGTGGTTCCCAGTCTCTAAAATAAAGTAATCAATATCAATACAAGCCATATATTCATACATGGTTTGTTTTCTTCTGCAGTTAAGTAACACTTACAGGTCTTGTCGCTCCCTTAGCCAGTGACTGAACAACGAAATACTCCTATCAGTATTTACACTGTGAAGACATGAATTATGCAGCACACCTGATTGGCTCTTCATGCTGTTTCTCTCTCCCCAAGTCTGAGCTCTACTGTACAGGAGGCTGCAATAGGCTTCTACCAAGTCAAATTTGTAAGTACCACCGCAACACACAATATGCAGACATAAGTTACTGTTCCATTAACATCAAACAAGCCTGTCCTGTAAGAGGTTAAAATAAGGCTACGTGAGATCAGCAGTGCGGAGATGCAATACAGGATGAAAAAAGGTGAAACAATTATGCGATTAAAAAAAATGCACTTGTTTTATTATCCACAGGGCTTTAGCGAACTAAATTTCATTCAGATAGTGTTTGCATATACTTCAAGTTAAAAGATACTTTACTAAATAAAGTACAGGTAGGGGAGATATCAGGCAATGTTCTCTGAATATGTATGCAAATTCCGCTCTAAAAAAAGAAAAAGTGCTTCTGGGTAATGCCATGTGTACTTAACAGACATGGAAAATATACATATACAAGTCAGACTATGAAGTGCTTGCTTCCTTGCTTCTAAGAATTGACAGATTTATAGAATTAATATATTTCATGGCTGGGAGAAGTGGATGAACCCGTAGCAGTGAACCCGCAGCAGAACAGAAGTATCAGAAGATATTAATGATGATTCTATTAGCCCTCTTGCATATGGGTGGAAATAAATACAGTTTTGATATATATATTTTTATTTTTTTAATGGATCATACACAGGTGCATTGTTGTCCTCTATGAGACAATGCACATTAAATTCCACAATGTAGAGATGCATTTAAAAAAAAAAAAATTGTTTAAGTGCAGCAATTTATGCGTACACACAAGTGGCATATGCATTTGTACTCAGAGTCTCAGGTAATCGTGCTAGGGAAAGGTCTGAGGGGAAACAGGGAAATTGACCCGAGGTGTGCCGGGGTCACGTGGTAGGTATGCCTAAAAGGGGGCATACCCAAGTAGAAGAAGAAATAGTAAGAAAAAAGGGGTGGGTGGGACACAAGAAACCGTCGCCCAGAAGGAGGAAGGAGGGTGGGTTTAAATACCTCTCGACTCCTCCTACAAATACAGGCTGACCTGCAGTCAGCCTTACACTTGTACTCAGAGTCTCAGGTAATCGTGCTAGGGAAAGGTCTGAGGGGAAACAGGGAAATTGACCTGAGGTGTGCCGGCGTCACGTGGTTGGTATGCCTAAAAGGGGCCAAAAATAAACAGTAGGATGAGCTAGCAAAGAGATTGAAATGAAAGTAACCGTATGTAACCACAAGCCCTCAACGCAAGAATGCCTGTGACAGACATGTGGAACTGGGATATGTCCGGAAAAGTAAACTGACTACCGCCAAGCTAACTTCTCAACAACGAAAATACAGACCCCTCGATGAAAAGCAGCAGAACTGCACCTGTACTAAAAGCACGGCCCAGAGTGAATATTGAAGTGCTACCCTAGCTAGGCAGCAAGGAATGGCTGCGTGTCATGCCCTGTGCTAGCAGGGAAGGGAGTGCTAGGGAAAGGAGGGTGGCCTATCTCTGAGTACATCCGCAAAAGTCTGGCGAACCAGACTGTACTGGGCACCAGCTTGAAAAACCTGTTGAGCTGAAAAGTGGCAAAAGAACCAAACTGCAAGTAGGTACAGAATGTTTGTGAGAAAACAACCCAGGATACTGAGATAAAAACGCCTGGAAGATATCCCAGGTCGAGTCAAGAGCTACTAGGCTGAATTGAAAAGGACTTGAGATCAAGCTTTGTCTGTAACAAAAGAGAAGGCCGTATCGGGCGGTTCAAGGAGGGCTAGCCACCATGTATAGAACCCGTACCGGAGAAGGACGGATGGCGGCAAAATCTTTCATATCCTGCCCGTCACATGAATTCTGCAAACAAGAACAAAACGGCAACAAAAAAACCGACCGAAGCGACGGCGTCTGCATATATGTGCAGAAATTGAAACAATGGTAAGAAGATGACAAAGAAGACTTTTTAGCATGTACAGTGTATGTGAGTATTCACAAGGTCTTTACAGAACATAACAGGAAGCAGCAAAATGCTGTATATACAAATCAGTAAATTATTGTGTCCAAGTGCAAAAGACCTTTTTGGTATGTGTATGGTCGACGCCACTCACTAATTAGAAAAGGTGACTTGATGGGGAAATTTTTTTATAACGTTTGTATGGCAATTTGCCCAGTAAAGGGGCATGTAAATTCCTTCCATGATTAAGGGCCCTTTCACACGGGTGTCCGTAAGCTCAGCGGGATCGCTCCATATATCCCCGCTGAGCCGGCGGCTGACAGGGCGGTCCCTGCACACTGTGCAGGGACCGCCCTGTCTTTTCTCCGCTCTCCCCTATGGGGGGATCAGATGAACACGGACCGTCTGTCCATGTTGATCTGATCCGATCCGCAGACGGAAGAAGAAATAGGACATTCTTCCGTCTGCAAATTCGGATCTTTGCGGAGGCGGGTGATTACGGGTGTCAGCGGATGTTTATCCGCTGACATCCGCAATCACATAGGGACCAATGTATGTCCCTTTTTCATCCGCAAACGGATGGATGAAAAAGCGGACATACGGTCCGCACGTCTGAAAGGGCCCTAAAGGGAGAAAAAAAAAAAAAGATTGGTATTAGTGCTGTACAAGTGTTTTACATTGATTTAGAATGTGAAATGCCACAGAATTGAGTAAAGTATCATAGAAATGGTACTCCGCACCATCTATTATGCCTCGTACACACGACGGGAAAACTGCCATGTTTGCTTTTTGTCTGGAAAATCGGCCGCGTGTATGCTCTATAGCAGTTTTCCCGATAAGAAAACTGCCCGCAAAAAAATTAGAACTAGCTCTCTTTGTTCCCCGTCGTGATTTCCGGCGGTCTATTTCCCGTCGCAAAAACCGCTCGTGTGTATGCTTTTCCGAGGGGGAAAAAAAACGTGCATGCTCAGGATCAAGTATGAGACGGGAGCGCTCGTTCTGGTAAAACTAGCGTTCGTAATGGAGATAGCACATTTGTCACGCTGTAACGGACTGAAAAGCACGAATTGCCTCTCAAAAACTTTTACCAACACGAGGATCAGCAAAAGCAGCCCAAAGGGTGGCACCATTTCAATGGAACTTCCCCTTTGTAGTTCCCTTCCCTGTTAGTAGCGGCATGCTCAGTGCGCCTGATGTCTATGGCGCATGCACCGTAGACATCGGTGGTGCTATTCTTTGCAAATATCTCCTAAACCTTTTAGGTTTGGGAGATATTTGTTGCACCTACAGGAAAGCCTTAATCTAGGCTTACCTGTAGGTTAAAGTGGTTGTAAAGGGTTTACTACCACTTTAACCTCCCTGGCGGTATGATTCTGTCAGAAAAAACATGCTAAAAGCGGTACCATTATTTGCAAGGAAATTTGGCGTTTTATATTGTAGGTCTGTAATTTTTAGAAATAACTCACTTAAATCTGACCAAACAAGCTTCTAATAGGCATCCCGGGTATGACATTTTTTTAAAAACAAAATTATAAATTATAATATAATAAATAATTATAAATAATTATAACAAATAATAATATAATTATAATAAAAATTATTCAATAATGTAATCAAATCAAAATCACTGAAATTTGCTCAGTTGCAGAATTGTTGCTGTCATTATTTTTTTTTTTTTATGACGAATTTCCCCACAAATCGCTATCGCACAATTCTGCAAGTGATTATAATTTATTATCGCTGTTCTTTAGCTGATCTAAAACTATTTTTGACATAAAGGGACACTTTTGGTTGCTATGGACAATCTACAGTTTGCAGGGAGAAAGAAACGTTTTTATTATATAAAATGACATGCATGACACAGGACAGACCACTAGGGACAGGGGGGGTGTGTTTTTTTTTACATACAGTACTGTAATCTATAAGATTACAGTATACTGTATGTAAGGTGTTTGTTTACTTTTTTGAATTTGGCGCCGTTCTCCGTCCCCGTGCGTCGTAACGTCGCAGGGAACGGAGATCGGCGTCACACGGAGGCACTGTGTGAATCGAGCGAGGTCCCGCTCGCTCACACAGCGCGGTGGCATCGCTGGATCCAGGGACAAGGTAAGTAACTTGTGCCTGTGGATCTAGCGAGGCAAGCCCGTGGCTGACACGGGGTTACCGCTCGCAGCAGGAAAATCTAACCCCGTGTCAGACACGGGAAGACCGCCAGGCAGGTTAAGCTGGAGGGAGTTGTGGCTTGGCTGGGGCTCGGGCCGAGGTAGTAATTTCACACATCCACAGTCTTGTAGTAATGTGTGGCGCATAGGAGCCTTTTTTGTCTTATGGACCTGCGGGGGGCACGCAGTCAAGCGCCCCATGTGAATGGACCCACAACTCCATGAAAAATATTTGTCCAGCATAGGAAATGGGCATTCATTCAGCATAGGAAACACAGTAAAACATTTTATTTTATTTTTTTGCCCGATTTGTACAGAAAGAATACGCATGTACTTGTATTGTGCGAATTGCTATGCAATATTTTCATTAGGGCACCCCTAAAGAAAACTAAAGGCACCCTTGGTTGAAAAAGGCTGCTCTGGTGTATGAAGGAAGTTGAACTTGAACAATGATGCCGTTTTTATGTAGCAATCTGCTTGCATTTTTCTCCACAGAGTAACAAAAAGACTACATGAGATGGCCAGCACTGGGAAATCAGCAGAAAACAAATCATACACCCAGACCTGAACCATGTTAGACCTGACATAAAGCAGCTCCCTCACCTCTCCTCCCTGGTGTGGCTGAGAGGAAACACATGTGCAAGTTACCTCTATAAACAGCTGGCAGGAGCTGTAAATCACCAAGCACATTATTACAACGATCTTCTGCCCCACTCCCAAACACTGCACACATTCTACAAATACTACACCAGAACACCATCAAATAAACAACACAGAGTAACTGAAATGATAAACCTTCACATTCTAAGAACTACTCTACTCCAATGCAAAACATGCAGGATGTACCCTTATCAGTAAATACAACCAATGAAAATGGTTCTTTTCCTGCTGCGTCAATGGATAGCACATTAGAGCTGCACGATTCTGGATAAAATGAGAATCACAATTTTTTTGCTTAGAATAAAGATCACGATTCTCAGCGTAACATCTTTCAAATTATCCAAAGAAAATTGAGAAGAACTGTACGTGATACTTTATTTGCACCAACATATCATTTTTCAAGGACGAGCTTTCGGGGTGTGTCCCCTTCTTCGAGGTCCAAGCAGTACTGCAAATTAGGGTTGTCCCGATACCGATACCAGTATCTGGACCGATACCGAGTATTTGTGGGAGTACCTGTACTCCCGCAAATGCCCCCGACGCCTGAATAGAATACTTGCCCCCCCCGCCGCCGCATACCGCAAAGCCGCCGCTGCCGTGTTAATCAGCGTGCGGGGAACATTACAGGCAGCTTTCGTTTGAATAGCTGTATTCCCCGCCGCGCCGTGTATAGACACTCCCCCTTGCTCGGGATTGGACAAATCCGTCCAATCCTGAGCAAGGGGGAGTGTCTATACACGGCGCGGCAAGGAATGGACAGCTATTCAAACGAAAGTTGCCTGTAATGTTCCCCGCACGCTGATTAATGCGGCAGCGGCATCATCATCTACTAGGTATGGGGGACATGGCTGCAATATATGGGGGGACATGGCTGGATATATGTGGGGGGACATGGCTGGATATATGTTGGGGGACATGGCTGGATATATGTGGGGGGACATGGCTGGATATATGTGGGGGGACATGGCTGGATATATGTGGGGGGACACGGCTGGATATATGTGGGGGGACACGGCTGGATATATGTGGGGGGACACGGCTGGATATATGTGGAGGGACATGGCTGCATTTGGGGACACGGCTGCATTTGGGGACACATTTTAAAAAAAAGTATCGGTATTCGGTATCGGCGAGTACATGAAAAAAAGTATCGGTACTTGTACTCTGTCCTAAAAAAGTGGTATCGGGACAACCCTACTGCAAATAAAAAAAGTATCACGGACAGTACTCCATTTTCTCTGTCACAATTACACTAATATGGCTACAATCACCCTAAATTATCCCAAACAATGTTGCTAACTTTAGGGTTTCTTTTTTTCTTTTTAATTCATTGAAGTGTATTTTCTACCCAAAAATTGCATTTGAAGGACCGCTGCGCAAATGCATTGTGACATATAATATTGTAACGACCGCCATTTTATTCTCTAGGGTCTATGATAAAAAAAAAATATATATATATATATATATATATATATATATATATATATATATATATATATATATATACACACATACACACACACACACACACACACATATATACATACATACACACACTGTAATTTTCTAGCAAAAAATACTGATTTTAACTTGAAAGCAACAAATGTCAGAAAAAGGTTTAGTCTTTAAGTGGTTAAACTGCCCTCATTTACAGACCGAAGTTCATCCCTTTGATCTAAAACAGTGATTCTCGAACGTTGTGCCATGGCACAGAGATTTGAAGGTGTGTCGTGGGAGTTTTGAAAAATATTTTGGGGAGATGTAAGCAAAGGCTAACAGCGGTTAGACCTACAGGGCAAGGGTTGGAGGCCTTGATGCCAGTCTGCGAGTTTCGGAGTGCAGCAGAACACACAGCTCCTGCCGGAAGTGGGTCACCAGGAGGAAATTATGCAACACGTTTCAGAGCATGCGTAGTCCATAGAGAGGCCACAGCACAACTTTAAGCTTTTCGAGAGCAAGAGCCCTGTACCAACTTCACCAGCATCTTCTATTTATGATGTGCCTGTATACTACCTCCCGCCAAGTGTTTTCACAAATTTGACTGCAAAAGTGAAAATACATGTAATATTTCGTAAGCAGCTGGACTAAGAAAGGGAAGGGCAACACGTGGGACCAGTCAGATGCAGAGAATAAAAGAGTAGACAAGAGGGAGCTGAGTGATAAAATCATCAATCTGTTTCTGCCCCATCACTATCCAATCATAGGCTCTGTAGTGAGGAGTAAGGTCATCTGACTGGCTCTGCTCCCTGGCGGGGCTGTGAAAGTCCCAGGACTTGGTGGCCAGAAAAACAATTCCTTCAGCATGCAAAACAGCTCCCACAAACGGTTTGTATTTCAATATTGTGCTTTGATTTTTAGAATGTGGATGGATTAAAAAAAAAGTCTACTACCTATTACAGCGATTCTGGAAAACTGGATTCCTATTGGCTTTAAATGATATGGACTTTTACAGGGAGAATTTGGTCAGTGCAGAGCTTGTCAGTATAGGAAATAAAGCACACGTCCATTTTATTTATGAGTGGTTCCTGTGCTTAGTGCAGGCTCCTTGGAGGAATCCTCTCTTTTTTGGGCTGCAAGCGTGGTAGCAGACAGATTCCAATGCAGTACTAAGCACTTTTCAAAGCTGTTATCTAGTCAACAAAAAACTGGAGCACACCTCTCTTGGTTGAATAATACATTATAGTACAACTCATTGATGGGCATTCTGAAAATGTTTTATCTTGGGGTTGGTAGTGAACAGATAAAGTAACTGTCATCTTCTCATAGCAAGTTCAAATGAAAAAAAAAAAACAATAAAAAAATAAATAAAAAACAGCAAACAAATAATGTGTAGCCGTTTAGCAGTCGTGAATGAATAGGCGGTTCTCAACCGTTTGCCCACCATTTGTCTAGCATGTACGTTTCCTGCAAAGCTTGTGTTTTTTTCCCCTTCTGGGGGAGGAGGAACTGGCTTTCCTAACTAATGGCCCTCATTACTTTCAATGCTGCCCATATGACCTTCAACCTGCTAGCAACTCTGCACTCTGCTTTCTTCAGGCAATAAGCAAAGCTGAAGTCAAGGTGTCAACTGCAATCAGCTTCGGGCAAGAACATGACACCAGAACCACTCATTTTCAGAGCCACCTTCCTACATAACTCAAAGTGTATGATCCTAAAACATAAAATACAACAAAAGCATGCAGGAAAAAAATATATATATATACATTTGTTTTTACATGAACAGACAGCATATTAGCCCCTATTAACATTACTGTAATTTATGTTTTTTTCCACGCATTGTCGCACTTTATACATAGGGAAACCCATTTATTTCCATGGGCTTCCCTACACACGACAAACATGGTAAAGAAGCGAATGCATCGGTTTAATATTGAAGCTTTAAAGTGGTACTTACTTGTTTGGGGTGCCAAATGAATGGCACCGTAGGAGCGGCAGAATTTTGAGTGCATTCATGCGCTACAAACAGGGATGGACTGGCCATTGGGACTACAGGGAGTTTCCCGATGGGACGATGGCTCAGTGGGCCGGCTTCAGTGACAGCAGACTGCCACCCCCCTCCGCTCCATTGTCTCTCCCTTCCCGCATCGCTAACCTCCTCTCCCTCCTTGCAGCGCTCAACTGGAGGGAGCAGAGGAGCAGGGGGGACAACAGAGGAGCATGGGGGAGGGGACAGACAGCTGACTCAACAGCTATGGCCTGGGTGAGTTTGTCACTTCTGCCTAATCTTGTCCCATAAGGGGGGCAGCGAACTGATTCTTTGCCCCGGGTGAAATAATGTCTAGCTTCCCCACTGGTACTGCCTATAAGAGTACCAGTCGTTCTACTCTAAAAGTAAAATGGCAAGTGAAGGGGGAGAGGGGGCTTGGGTGGCCGAGAGGGGGGGGGGGGGTGTGGGAGTTGTCCGGCCGCCATGGGAGAGACCTGTCAAAGTGGGCCAGTCTGGATGAAGTCCAGGGCCAAATTTGTGTCCCAGTCCAGCCCTTGGCTACAAAAGTGAATGTGGGCTTTATGCAGTGTGGTATGTTGCAGCCAAAAACAAACACAGGAGGCCCTGAGCTCATGAGTCGGCACACAGGCATGTATGAGCTTTATTATTGAGTATATGTAACATTGCATCAGCAAAATAACTCCTGGGTCAGACACAGTTACTGCTTTATTCCAGTAAGCAACATTATACAGTAAAACCTTGGAATGCAAGCATAATTCGTTCTAGAAACGTGCTTGTAATCCAAAGCATTCGTATATCCATTGGTTCCTGCTGCTCTCAATCAAATCCTGTGACACAGGAGGGCGGTGGGGGCGAGTCTTGCCTTCTGTGTCAATGGACGCAGCAGTAGAACTGGGGACTGAGCCTGCACGGGGGCCCCCATGAAAATCGGCTTTCCATGGGGGCACCCAATGAAGGCAGGGGACCTCAAAAGAAAAAGGATTGGGGCTGCTGTGTATGAAACCATTGCACAAAGCACATAAGTGTAGGCAAGTCTGTTATTTAACTACTTGAGCTCCGAAAAGGTTTATCCCCCTTCATGACCAGGCCATTTTTTGCTGAAACTGATAATTGCGCGGATGTGCGACGCCGAACCCAAAGAAAATTTATTTCCCCCCCCCCCCACAAATAGCGCTTTCTTTTGGTGGCATTTCCTCTGTGGTCTTTATTTTTCACGCTTTAAACAAAAGAAGACCGACAATTAAATAATAAAATAAAAAAATATATATTTCATACTTACTGCTGTAAAACAAATCCAATAAAAAGAATATAATTTCTTCATGAAATTTAGGCCAATATGTATTCTTCTACATATTTTTGGTAAAAAATCCCATTAAGCGTATATTGATTGGTTTACGCAAAAGTTATAGCGTCTACCTACTATGAGATAGATTTAGGGATTTTTTTTCTTCTAGTAATGGCGGTGAACAGTGACTTATAGCGAGACTGCGACATTGCGGCAGACAAATTGGACACCTGACACTTTCTTTTGGAGAACAGTGACACCAATACAGTGATCAGTGCTTAAAAATATGCACTGTCAATTTACTAATACACTGGCAGAAAAGGGGTTAACATCAGGGGCAATCAAAGGGTTAAATGTGTTCCTAGGGAGTAATTACTAACTGTAGGGAATGCGCTTGTACTGTGAGAAGGCAGAGATCCATGTCCCTGCTTAGCAGAAACACAGGATCACTACCTCCCCTTCTTTCAGAACGGCAATCTGCCTTGTTTACATAGGAAAACTGACGTTCTGCTTCTCTCTGAAATTATTAGCCCGCATATATATATATATATATATATATATATATATATATATATATATACCTTAAGGGTTACTTGCCAGCAGTTGCCCCACCCAACCCCTACCACACCCTCATAAAATGTAATTGTTGATCGTCGCCTTCCCATCCATCTCCAGCTGGATGGGGTGGTGATGGTTGGCCTGTTCCGCCCCCTAATATTGAAATATTGAGCACCAGCCACCACTGGTCATTTGAGTTGATGACTGCCTCCAGTAAAATATGGAAAAGTAGGAGTTCTATAGGTTCACCTATTATTTTTTTGAGTGTAGTGTACGATTGATTTCATTCAGATTTTAAGTGGTTTACCTAAAAAAAAAAAAGCTTCAACATATATAGAGCAATATATTTTTAGCAACACACATCAATGATACAAAGATGAACTATGACGCCCATCTTACCTGAATGGGAAAGATTTTCACAGCTACATATTCATTCATCAGCCTTGCCTTCCAAACACAGCCGAATCGGCCCCTTGCCTTGAGTTCCAATAACTGCAGGGGCTTGAGTCCAGCTAATGGAGATGGCGGAGGTGGCCCTGGATCCTACAGAGATAGACAAAAAACGCCATTGATCTTTTTATAAGCAGCATAAGCTTCAACTAACCTCTATTTCTACAAGTTGTTAATTAGCTTAAGTTGCACAAATCCATTACCTGCAATGACCTTATACTTATGTGATTTTTAAGTCACAAAGTCTTCATTAGTCCAACCATACACACAGAAAAAAAAAAAAAAATGTATTTTAAGGTTCCAAAGAATGAAGACTTCACCGGAATGTGACTGATTAGGATGGAGTTCTATTGAATGAAATATTTTTAACTGGCCTACACTGTTGCTATGGAAACTAAGAAAACATAGAATGGAATGGTGCACATACAGCATGAAAGTGGGGTATTCATTTAATTGTTTTGGCAAGCTTACTGAAGCAGCTAGGCCCTCTGCAAATCATGTCAGTTATGGCGAGACCTGTTTGATGAAGTGCTTCTACTTACACAGGCCCCTGCCGCAGTCAGGCCATAAAGCTCTCGATATAAAGCATGTAACATTTTATAGTCAATTAGCACTTTGGAATTAAAGGCATAGTAATCGTGATCCATTTACTCAAAAACAGCCATGTAGCGATTCCACAAAACGTGCTCTTAAATTACATTTAATGTCAGGAGATGGTTCGGGCGCAAGAAAATAAGAATCTTGTATTGATTCACAGCTTCTGGAGATGAAGGCTTGGCTGATAAAAGAGAAGCAAGTACTAGCTCACAGAAAGTATTAGCATATATCTAGATGAATGAAAATCAATAATGTTATTATACAAGCTTTAAAAAAAGGACAATAAACTCAGGGATAAAATATTACAATGTAATTCTGGACATTTTTTTTTGTACCCCCAGACAACTGCCTGAGTCAGGCTTTGTTGATAGGCTATAAACTGATTAAAACACTTTACACAAACATTTTGATGCGAATCAAGTTCTTGCTGCAGCAGTGGCATTTATGTGACTAAACCATGGCCAAGTATTTACATACTCCCAACAAGCAGTAATAAAAACCCTCATTAATCCCTGTATCTGCAAGAATGGCGGTGCAACTCAACCTCAAAGTTCACAGCAGAAGCACTGAAGTCTTGCTACAAGTGGTTCTCTCAGCAGATAAGCTTACCCAGTTCCCCTTCTCAGAAGGGACCCTGTAGGCTTCTAATCTATGATGTTAACAGAGCTCTGGGAGCAGAGGAAGCAGAGCTGCTGAGAGAACTACCGTATTTATCTGTGAATAACACGCACAGGTGTATAATACGCACCCTGGCCCGGATTCACAAAGACTTACGCTGACGTATCTAATGATAGGCCGCGTAAGTCCACGGATGCGCCGTCGTATCTATGCGCCTGATTCACAGTACAAGATATGCCTGAATTTTGGCTTCCTATGACCGACATAAGTCTCCTACGCCGTCGTATCTTGGGTGCATATTTACGCTGCCCGCTAGGGGCGCTTCCATTGATTTACGCGTTGAATATGTAAATGAGCAAGATACGCCGATTCACGAATGTAAGTTTACCCCTCATAAAGCAGGGGTAAGTCATGTTAAGATATGGACGTCGGAAACGTTTGGAACAGCCGTCGTATTTTACGTTGTTTACGTAAGTCGTACGTGAATGGGGCTGGGCGTAAGTTACATTCACGTCGTACACATTGAGCCGCCGTATCTTAGGGAGTTTATGCGACGTGATTCTGAGCATGCGCCGTTCGTACGGCCATGCATTTACATGGGGTCACGATTCATTATAATACAACACGCCCACTACCTGCCTACTTTGAATTAGGCGGGCTTACGCCGGCCCATTTACGTTACGCCAGCGCAACTATGGGAGCGAGTGCTTGCCTCTCAATGTTACGTCGGCATAGCGCATATGAGATGCGCTACGCCGGCACAAAGATACACCAATGTACCCGAATCTGGCCCCCTAACTTTAAGGGGGAAGTTTCAGGAAAAAAACTTTCCACGACCTCCTGCGTATAACACGCAGGCAGAGTTTACCCTCTATTTTCAGGGTAAAAAAGTGAGTGTTATACGCCAATAAATACAGTACTTGAGACTTAAATTCTTCTGCGGTGAATGAGGATGTATTTACTGCTTAGTGGTTTCAGAGGTAGATTCTCCAAACGTAATGACAGGAGATGACCGGAAGAAGTCCGATTAGGGAAGAAACCGGTCGACCGATAGCGTCATTTCCTGTCATTGCGTTTGGAGAATCTACCTCTGAAACCACTGTGTCCAGTACATGCTGTTTTAATCGTCTTTTAATGTAAGTGCATTACCTTCATTAAATCCTGGTAAAAAAGGTTTTACACTATTGTGGCATTTCTCCCTCATTTGGGGTATATGACCTGATGTCACGGTTTGAGTAAAAGAAACCGGACGTCTTCCCCAGTGGTGGCTTGAAGTTTCTGTTGAGTGGACCTCTTCACAAGCGTGGAGCTTTCCAGACATACAAGCCTAGGTTAACCCTCTGTAATAGGTGGTCAACGCTCTTTGGTAAGGGCTATTTTTTTATGGTGGTGGTCGCACAGGGTGAAGGAAGTGGGTGACAACATTCAAACTTTGTACTTGAACCATCTCCATAGAAAATAATAATTGATTATTTCCCCTCCAGCATTTTGTAGCTTGAGGCTTCAAGCTACGAAACGCTGAGGTGTGAATGGGGCCAAAAGCCACCAAACACCTGCCTAACATACGCCTTTATGGTATGCATGGCCTTATTATGAGCAGATTATACTTTAATATCAGGCACAGGTGACTTTGTGCTAGGATATGAAAAATATGGATTGATCAATGTTGTTAATCTTAGGCTGCAGATACTGTACGTGCATGTAGATTCAATTTATAACCGCTTCTATCTACTTCATGGTATAAATATTTGGCTTTGAGGCTAAAAGTCTGGCAACATGTATAACAATTCTGTTCACCTGCAGGATTTCTCCTTCTCCTGGGACACATTCTCCCTCTCTGGTTTCCCCGCTCCTTATGAGGCATAATCAATATGAAATAATACAAGTAATCTTGTCAGCTAATAGCTTATTGTGCATGGCACGTGCCCTTTGACACAAGCCCAAACCTGCATGACCTTGTCATGGGCAGATTAAGCACTTGCCTATTTTTCACATACATGTTAAAGTCAGCATTTTTTTTTATTAATATAAATTACTTAGAACCCCTAAAACATTATATATTTTCAGAAAGCAGAGGTCGGTGAGGAAATGGCGGCTGCTGCAATTGTTTTATGTTGCAAAACGATGAATGTGCAGCCATTTATTAAATGTAAATTTTCAGGAAAATAAATACATTTAAAGGCATTTTAGTGCACAAACGCAATATAATAACCATTTTTTTTGGTAAAAAATTAAAGATCATGTTGTTCCAAGCAAATATATACCAAACATGTTAAGATTAAAAATGTTGTATACCCATGAAACAGTAAAAAACGGTACCTAAAAATCTTTGTAGGCGATGCTTTAAAAGCCTTCACAGGTTACCAGAACAAAAATTGATAACAAAACATGCCTATACTTACCTGCTGTGCAATGGTTTTGCACAGAACAGCCCCGATCCTCTTCTTCTGAGGTCCCCCGCTGGCACTCTAGGTCGCTCCTCTTCATTGGCTGCCCCATGTAAAGCCCCTTGGGGCACCTGTGCGAGCTCCGTCCATTGACACAGACAACAGAAACTCTGCCCCCTGTCCCGCCAATGGCTTTGGGGGGGGGGGGGGCAGGTAGTGCTGCCGGTGTCCCGTGATCGGTCACAGGAGCTAAAGAACGGGGAGAGGTGTCTGTTCCCTGATATTGGGAAAGACGATCACTGACGTCACATGTCCAGCCCCGTCCCCCTACCGTTAGAAACACATGAGGTCACACTTAACCCCTACATTGCCCCCTAGTGGTTAACTTATGTTAATGACAATGGTCCCAAAAATGTGTCAAAGGTGTCCGTTGTGTCCGCCATAATGTCGCAGTCACGAAAAAAAAAAAAAAAAAGCTGATCACCGCCATTAGTAGTAAAAAAAAAATTATTAATAAAAATGCCATTAAACTATGCCCTAATTTGTAAACGCTATAAATTTTGCACAAACCATTTTTTTTTACCAAAAGTAGGTAGAAGAATATGTATCAGCCTAAACTGAGGAAAAAAAATTGTTCTTTTTTGGGGATATTTATTATAGCAAAAAAGTAAAAAATATTGCATTTTT
Organism: Rana temporaria; assembly: GCF_905171775.1. Lineage (NCBI taxonomy): Eukaryota > Metazoa > Chordata > Amphibia > Anura > Ranidae > Rana > Rana temporaria. The sequence goes on along the minus strand of NC_053493.1, from coordinate 81,120,766 downwards.
TTTTCAAAATTGTCGCTCTATTTTTGTTTATAGCGCAAAAAATAAAAACCGCAGAGGTGATCAAATACCACCAAAAGAAAGCTCTATTTGTGGGGAAAAAAAGGACGCCAATTTTCTTTGGGAGCCACGTCGCACGACCGCGAAATTGTCAGTTAAAGCGACGCAGTGCCGAATCGCAAAAAGGGGCAAGGTCCTTAACCTGCATAATGGTCCGGGTCTTAAGTGGTTAAAGCGGATGTCCGCCGAAAAAAAAAAATATTAAAAGCCAGCAGCTACAAATACTGCAGCTGCTGACTTTTAATATCAGCACACTTACCTGTCCTGGAGTCCAGCGCCGTCCGCAGCAGAGGACGAGCGATCGCTCGTCACTCTGATGCTCCCACCGCCATCCTCGGTGAGGGAACCAGGAAGTGAAGCGCTCCGGCTTCACTGCCCGGTTCCCTACGGTGCATGCGCGAGTCGCGCCGTGCTGACTGGTTCCCGCTGTGTTCTGGGAGCTGTGTGTTTCCCAGAACACAACAGGGGGGGGGGGGGGGGGGGTGGACCTTGGGTTGGATCTGACTACCATTATTAATAGATAAGCAGCCAGACCAAAATCTATTCACTGTTGGGTACATACCATCCCTAAAGGACAATAAAACTATGGGATTTATCAACTGCAACAACATGCGCTAACAAATACTTTCCAATCGGTGTCCCGTTTTCATGAACATGACTACGCTAAACTGTTCTATATTGATCAGCCATTGTGGATTTCTGGAAATCTGAGCTCACAGCAGATGTGTTGCTAGATATTAAATAAAAAAAACTCCACTTAGACAATAGCTAGGAAAAAAATAATGTTCTCTTCGATATGATTTTCAATTAGAACCATAGAATATAATAACAACCTCCGCTTTCCATTCCTTCCAAGACTCTACATGAAACAGATGTAGATCCCACTGGCAGGAACAGGTTCATATTGTCACAACAAGGGTGTCTGACCTTCCTGTGAGACTCACTTACCTCATTAATGTCAACATGACCATAGGGAGGTTTCCGGTGGCGATACATCCAGAATGCCAGGAGAATGGCCATAGACAGGCCAGCAATGGGAAGCAGGGAATACACCAGAATGTTCAAGACTGACACTGGCTGCTGAGTCTTTGGATCAAATGTTTCTGAAAAGATAAAATATTAAAAGATGCATATAAGACATGTATTTATAATTGTTTGTTTAAACAAATTAAATATAACTTTTTTTTTTTTATATATAAACGGATGCTTATTTTGTGCAGCTAAACTGAGGTCTATATTGTAGAAAAAAAGAAAAAGCTATCAAGCTGTTGTTGCTACCATTACAATGAAGACCAAGTCCAGGAAAAGAGTCAAGCAGGCTGTGTATGATGGGCAGCGGACACCAATGTAGTAAAGTTTGACTGAAACAATGACGATTTTAGAAGGTTCCATCGAGAGGTTGCTGGTGGTCCTGAGCAGTGGAGGATTCGTCTCATGTTGGATGTGGCCTTATGCCGCATACACACCATCACTTTATGTGATGAAAAAAAACGACACTTTCTGTGAAGTAAAAAATGACGTTTTTGAAACTTCAATTTTCAAAGACGAAGTTGCCTACACACCATCGTTTTTCTCACAATGTTCTTGCAAAGTGAGGTTACGTTCCACCACGTTTTACCATTGAAGCTTGCTTCATAAGTAGCTTCTTGGCATGCGTGGATGAAAAAACGTCTTACAAAACGACGTTTTTTGCTACACACGGTCAATTTCTGTGAAGTACAAAGTGCACTTTTGAAAAACGACACATAAAATTGAAGCATGCTTCAATTTTTTTTGGTCGTTTTTTACAAGACATAAAACGACGTTTTCCCCCACACACAGTCAATTAAAGTGACGTTTTTAAAAACGTCATTTTTTTTCATCACATAAAGTGATGGTGTGTACGCGGCATTAGATCCAGCACCAAAGTCGCTCTCCAGACTCAGCAGGGTCAGATCACGGTAACATCTTTGCTAAACCACTGACACCAATGTGCTTTTTAGCCATCAGAAAGAGGCAGGGAGCATTCTTTCCACTCACCATCAGTGTAAAGGTTGTTATTGCCCACTGTCAAGAAGATACTACCTTGCACACCAATGAAAGGAGTCCCCTTCTCCCACTGACTAGCAATGTATTATGTAAGAGGGGCCTTATTCCACTAATCACCAATGTAAGGATGGACTAACTTCATTGACCTCC